>NC_087379.1:7936338-8213838 GCF_963675165.1 Halichondria panicea
AGTTGTTAAAATCTACATTATATAATTATTAATTTGGGACCTTGTGCCTGGCTTTTATTGCAGTTTAACTTTCTTCAGAGGTAGCCATTATATAATCTGACCTCTCCCCCACAGGTGCAGTGTGACCTCAATGCTAAGACCAACCAAGGTCAGACAGCACTCCATCTTGCTGTCCACCAAGGTCACGCTCGTATCATCGAGAGACTGGTGGGGTTCGGGGTAGACATGAATATTCTAGACAGTGATGGAGACACAGCTCTTCACATGGCCGTGGTCAAGGAGACAGTGGACAACCTCACACAAGAGACTCCTCAACTCAAGAAGGTAGGCTAGTAGGAATGCTAAAAGTTGTGGCTGTTCAAAGATGCTCTAGTTAACGCAGGGCCTTAGAGTCCTAGAGTTAGCTCTGTAACTAAGTTCTGATAATCCAAATTCAACGATTTTATGATTTTCTGAAAGCTTAGAAATAGCTCTTTCAGATGGTATGCTCAAATCCCAAATTGGGAACTGGCCATAATTTTCTATTTTTGGGAAGATACCATGGTATTTTGTCAAAATCAAGCCCAAATTAGACCTTTGATTTTAACACATCATCTGAAACGCCTCTCTCTAAGCTTTAAAAAAATCGTAAAATTAATGTGATCGGACCATCGGAACTAAAGTTATAGCCGTTCAAACATATTCAAATTGAACGCTGTGTTGCATTATTACATGTATTTACCCATCATGTGTACACTGTGCTTAGATTGCACTGTGAACATACACGTATGCCCCTCCCCCTCTACCAGGTGAAAGACAGGTTGCCTGGTCAGCAGCTGAAGGCGGTTATTCCGTGCTTCCTAGTACAAGAAGGTTCAGAGATGTTCAAGACTAACAAGAAGGGTCGAAATCCATTGGAGGTTTGCTCACCTGACGTAGCAACCATCGTCATGGGCTTCGACAAGGACGGGTGAGCTGGGGACACAATTATATATAGCCACTTCATTGTAATTTCACTGAATTTATTCTATCCATTTTAAGACCTAAAATGCACTGTTGTTGGTAGCAAAAGCTCGTTATAATTGCTAAATTTAACAGCAGTCCAAGGAAGTAGATAGCACAGCTGCAGCTAGTTGTGTACTAGGGTATGTACTAGCATACCTGTATAATGTTGTTGCTACTGTATAGATTTTGATTTTTAGTTATGTGTACTGAACTGCCTCCTTGCAGTGGTGGTGTGAAGTTCCATGGTAGTCTGAAATCACCTGCTCCCCCAGTGGTGGTTCAGGGCACACAGAGAGGACCTTTGGTGAGCCAGATACTGTTGCCTCTTTGATATACTAGCTTTATAAACAGTACATGCTGTTAACTGTTTCCACTCTGAATTAGTCCTGCCCTTGCATCCATCAGGTGTACCCTACTCCCCTGCGTACTGGCAGTGCCACCCACCACCCACCCACAGCCTCTCTGCCAGTTGGAGTTATGGACACTGCTGGAGCCACTGGAGGTGGTAAGACCTTGTATTTTTATGCTGTACCCTCCCCCATTGTCTTAAAACTTTCTTTGTTAGGTCACCTTTGTTAGGGTGACCTTTCCAACTATGTGTTCAGATACAAGTTCTGTAAGTCTGTATTTAAAGTGGTCTTTACATGACTGTACTTTATATGGTTGTGCATATTGCACAGAACCAACTCTAAGCAATAGTCTGTTCTGTTCTTATCTGAATTGTATATCCATACCACCCCCCTCCAGGTAGTGTGGGTGTGGCCATTGAGCCGTGCTTCCTGTGTGAGGCTCCAGTGGACGTCAAGTTTGAGCCATGTGGTCACGCTGTCATGTGTGCAGAATGTGCACAGAGAGCCAAGAAATGCCCCACTTGCAAAGTGAGTACTAAGTACATAGCTACAATTTGCTTTATTTATATCCTAAACAACTTCCCAGATACAGTACTTCTCAAGTTGCATATGTTGAATTTTATGGTTCTTCCTTACACAGGCTGCAGTCAAGACTATCTCCAAGCTGTCCAAGGTTTGTATGATGTGTAATGAAGAGGAGGCCACAGCCACTGTCAAGCCATGTGATCACACCTTCTGTCCAGGTACTGGTACTTAATGATAGGTACATGTATCACTCAGAAACAGCCTCTCTGTGTATTATATAAGCCCCCACTATCCTCCACAGTCTCACCTTTCTTTCATATGTACTAGCTTTCATTTACTGTCTTCTCCCTCTCTCACTGTATAGAATGTGCCCGGAGGATGAAGACATGCTTCGAGTGTCCAGTGCTTATTACTGCAAAAGAGGGACTACGTACGTAAACTGCATTACAAGTTTACACAAGCTGTGTTGCTTAATTAGATAACCTCTATAACTGTATAGTACATGTACTTAGCAATATTGTGATTTTGTGTCAAATAATACCTCCCCCCCCTCCACACACACACACATACACATACATCCACCCACCCACCCACACACACACACACAGCCCCCGTCTCGGCCACCAGTGTCCATCCGCTGGCCAGCCCTGACTCTGAATCTAATTGTCCTATTTGTCTGACAGAGCCTAAGAACACGGCCTTCCTCTGTGGACACCAGACATGCTGGGACTGTGCACAGAAGGTCGACCATTGCCCAGTGTGCAGGAAGTTTGTGACTCATAGAATTCAGTTGTTCCAGTGACAATTTAGTATTTGTTTCGTTTCTTTCTTTTCTGACTTTAGCAGACTGTTTTGATTTTATGGGCTCCGTTTTAATTGGTTTGTACACGTGCAGTGAACATTAGACAACTTTTGTGTGTAGTGTTAATTGTTGTTTCGTTATTTATGTCAATTATTAGTTACCATGTTTAATTGTATATATACTCTTTTGATAACGTTTGATAACGTAATTACATGAACAAAATTAAGTTAAACATTCTATATTGCATTATCTAGCTATAGCCATAATTAATCCATATCCAGTAGACACATGCTCACATCCACAGACAGTCAGACAGAGGGGCACTTCCCGAACCAATCCATCATGTGACCATGCAGCACGCTCACAATGCATGACCATATCATGATCACATGATAGACAGCAGTTAGAGTTCCCTGTACGTAAAGAATGCATGCCAGGGAGACAATCATTAATTAGGGAATTAGAGATGGCTATAATTATAAGTGTCCATTATGCACACCTCTACACTAATATTGCACTGCCACCAATTATCCATAGAATCAGCTATACCATAAAGCCTGAGGCAGAAGAAGACATAAGAACCATGAATGAGTGTGCTTCACCTCTATAAATTTGTAATTTGGAGCTGTAGAGGTGCTTATGTTGACAGAGATACTTGTATTATAGGGCTGTGCCAAAGACATACTTCCTGGCGTGTAAATCAGCCACCATCCATATGGTTGTTAGTGAGAAGATTATGAATAATAGACACAGTGAATTGTGTCCCTCGTCAGGAGTGCACTCTTGCCCTCATGCATTTACATTATTAAGACAAGGAGTCAAAGACATTTTAAGTATTATAGTAATTAATTAAATTCCTTAAAACGTGCTGGTCTAGACCTAACAAGTCTTGTACTATTTACATGAACACCAGTGCAGTGCAGTAGCCAGGTGTGACCTCTAGATCTAGCTATATAGAGCTTGTAGGAAATTCCTTACATTTGCAAAGCACCATACACCATAATTATCATGACTGTCTGCATGACTGTACAGATCTAAAGAAGTACAGGGTCCACTGACATTTATCATACATACCATATTGCTAGACTTCCATGACTGGAACTTTCTGGTAGCTATCATCCTCAATGCAGTAATGCTTGTTGTCTGGCATGGCCACATTGAGATATATTCAACAGAGGAGACCTCAAAACTGAGCTGTACTGTCCAAGTAGTCAGTCTATACTTGCACATCTGCAGGGAATCAAACCAACTCATAAGTTAGTATGTATATTGTATATCTTGATACAGCAAAGAATAGATTGGAATTTGAATTTGAATTTGAATGAGAACACAAACAAAAACACAGAATAACTTAGCATGGCAGTGCATGCTTACACAGTACAGTAAGGCATACTATTATGTGATGGATGGAGCACAAGTGAGGATAATTAGAAGTCAAAAGGGGAAGAGTTACAGAGCAGTAGTCTGAGTAGACCAGCAGCTTTCCAGATTGCAAGGATTGTAATCTATTGCAGGATGTAAAATTAACATCCGGTCATTGCGTGGGCGAAAGGGGAGGGTCTATGCGGCGCTGCAGCACTTGGATTCTTCAGTCTAACGGCTTGGAGGTTAGGAGTGAAGAAATTTGACAAGGGAGTTCATCAAACTATCAGCTATCATCAACTATCATCAGTTATCAACAACTATCAAGCTCAATGGCCTCTGCACCTCTGGTTACGCCGCCGGCAGCACCACCACCAAGACTGCCGAAGACCCAGCTGCACTACGGGTCAACCAACAATCCAGTGAGTTTTGCATGATAGATCTATAGATGTTCTGTTCTAGCTAGATCTCTATGCAGTAAGGATGCATGCATGTTCTAGCTATGCTCTAGCTATGCCAGCACAATCAAAAAATTATGGTTATTGTGCAGCCGATAACGAAGAAGCACATAGTGAGCGTTCTCCGGTTCGGGAAGAGGAGTTGGGCCACAGACAAGTTCTTGTGCCCACAATGCTATCTGCAGCCGAGTGGTCCGGTCACCGTAAGTCTAAATGCAGTATTACTCTATAGCTGCAGCCTAAGTCGATTTAATATGCTCCTGAAATTATCACGGCTACACAATTATTTTTTTAAGCTTGCAATTCATTTCCACCCCACAGACTGAGTTCTGGTGGAAGGGTGAAGCTCATCTTGGTGTCGGGGACCACTCTATGCGCGAGGCTACATGCTACATCGAACATCTGCAGTTTGATCATCGTAAGTAAAATTATGCAACTTTCATTGTCGTAGTATTTAGTTCCCATGCTTTCAGATTGATTTTAATGATATTCATGGGTTTTCCCGGGGAAATTTTTCGATTTTACTTTGCGAAATTTTATCGCATATAATATGTAGCTTGGACAGCATAATTCATTAATTAGCTCATTAAGTACTTTATAACAATAATTTTATATTGCTCCATTTCTTATTTTACAGACACCGGCGTTTCCAGTCCAACAGTGCTATTTCTTGACCACCAACTGAGAGATTTGGCCTATGCCCAGTGGCAAAGGGCTGTAAGGTTTCCCCCCATTGTTGCACGGGGGCCACCAGGGCCACCAGGTGTTGATGGTTTGGATGGGATTGATGGCGTGGATGGTGTGGATGGTAGGCCAGGGGTAGACGGTGTGAATGGTGTGGATGGTAGGCCAGGGGTAGACGGGGTGAATGGTGTGGATGGTGGGCCAGGGGTAGATGGTGTGAATGGTGTGGATGGTAGGCCAGGTGTGGACGGTGTGGATGGTAGGCCAGGGGTAGACGGTGTGAATGGTGTAGATGGACAACGTGGAGAGAGAGGAGAGAGGGGAGAGAGAGGACAAGGATTGGACACCAGAATGATAGAATCATTAATGGCACAAAATGTAAGTTGAATACATGCATGCATGCATGTGTATGTACTGAAAGTTCCTTACAATAAGGAGAAATTCCTTACAAATAAATTAATTTTATTGTGTATTACAATCATTGATTATTTTTTCACCGTGTCCTTTTCTTGCAGAGAGCGTTAACAAAAGTCGTTCATCTACTCGCGGGACTACTCCCTCAACCTCTGCCACCAAACGTTGAGGAGGCTTTGAGGCTGACGACGGCTAGTGCTATGGAGGGGGCCGAAAATCCTAGATCAACTGTCGTCACCACCCCCCCTCGTGGCCTTGTCGTCACCACCCCTCGTGGCCCTGTCGTCACCACCCCAAGTGGCCCTGTCGTCACCACCCCTCGTGGCCCTGTCGTCACCACCCCTCGTGGCCCTGTCGTCACCACCCCAAGTGGCCCTGTCGTCACCACCCCTCGTGGCCCTGTCGTCACCACCCCAAGTGGCCCTGTCGTCACCACCCCTCGTGGCCCTGTCGTCACCACCCCTCGCGGCCCTGTCGTCACCACCCCTCGCGGCCCTGTCGTCACCACCCCTCGCGGCCCTGTCGTCACCACCCCTCGCGGCCCTGTCGTCACCACCCCTCGCGGCCCTGTCGTCACCACCCCGAGTGGCTCATGGTCCAACGTTGGACCGTCTGCTAGTTCATCACGTAAACGAAAGAGATCACCCGCAACAATGAATTTACATTACGACTATAAAAAAAGGTAAGCGATTTCATGTGAAGAGTACTACAACAAATGTCTAAAAGGCCATGCATGCACTTCATATTTTGTGCATCTTATAATACTTGTGTAAATTTCATCTCTTTCTCTTTCATACTTGCAGGAAAAATTTTGATGCTGCGCATGAACTTGATGACAGGGGGAGGGGGGAATAATTGTATAGTGAGTTGCTTGAGGGCAGGCGGGGGCCATATATGGGTGTTTCAATAATTCATACTTATATAGGAGGGACCTTTTCTTTTAAATATACAAACTAGATTTTCGATGTTGTTTGGCTGGCATATGGATTGTTCTGTATCTTGGGAATTCTTGCCTATAATTTGTAGTTACGTTGTTATGCGGTGTAAAGGTTCTTCTTGTGTATAATATAGTGTTAGTGGGATGGTGCTTGGATTATGGATTGGCTTACTTCTTTGGTGACTCTAGTTACTGCTGTATGTTATGTGTAACGGCTTCTTCTTGACTATAATTATGGAGTATTTCATTTGGCTTTCTCTCGCTGATTACGTATGTCGTAAAAAAAAAATAAAAAAAAATTGGCAGACCATGTGCTACCCTTTTTAGTTTGAATTATTAATGCTTGTGCACATTCTACAACATTGTGTGCATCAATTACTGTCATGCATGGAGTCATCTGCAGTCTATCATTTGCTGATATTCATATCTCTCTCTACAAAACCTTTTGTAACCAACCTTTGTAGCCTCTACAAGTCTGAGCATATCATAATTACTCTCATAACCGAACAATTGTCTTCCTATAAAAACATAATTACATCTTGTATCAATTTTTTCTCTCATAACCGAACAATTGTCTTCCGAACATAATATTACTTCTCTTTCTCTCATAACCGAACAATTGTCTTCCCATATAACATAATTATTTCTTATTTCTCTCTCTCTCAACTCCGAACAATTCTCTTCCGAACATAATATTACTTCTAATTCTCTCATAACCGAACAATTGTCTTCCCATATAACATAATTACATCTTGTATCAATTCTTTCTCTCATAACCGAACAATTGTCTTCCCATATAACATAATTATTTCTTATTTCTCTCTCTCTCAACTCCGAACCATTCTCTTCCGAACATAATATTACTTCTTTTTCTCTATAAATTACGAACAATTCTCTTCCTATAATTCTTGTGCTAAGATGCCATGTCATGTCATACTCCATCTTCCATCCATGTATGTATGTATGTCAATTCTCGATTGTTTTTGTGCATCCTATCTATTTACAACTGCACATCTTTCGGTGACGACCAGCTGGGACTAATGGAACATCTCGAAGACCCTGGATCAATATGCAGTGCAGTGCAATGAACTCTCAAACAACTCTAATATAAGCACTTCTATCTGAACACTATAATTATTATACGCAGCACTGCGTGGGACGTGTCTACTGTGGTAACCCCCTGATGATGATGATGAAGCAGAAGACTCCTGGTTATATACCGTATACTGAAGAACTCTTCAATCTATGACTATACTACCTGGCGTACTCTCCATCATTGTCGATCGTGGGCAAGATACATCCAATGGCAGCCCCTCAACTCGAATTCATGGCCACCAATATTTCTCAACACTACTGTTTGATGCTGGAAAAACTTTTAACACCCGTCACTTCCCCTGATGATCGAAACAAAGGACTCTAAAAATCATGGATGATCAAGTATGGTAACACAACACTCATATTATCATGCATGCAAGCACACTGACTCTCTGCTCTCTACTCTCATAATTATAACTGTGTCATGGAAGCACACTGACTCTCTACTCTCATAATTATAACTGTATCATGGAAGCACACTGGCTCTCTACTCTCATAATTATAACTGTATCATGGAAGCACACTGACTCTCTGCTCTCTACTCTCATAATTATAACTGTATCATGGAAGCACACTGACTCTCTACTCTCATAATTATAACTGTATCATGGAAGCACACTGGCTCTCTACTCTCATAATTATAACTGTATCATGGAAGCACACTGGCTCTCTACTCTCATAATTATAACTGTATCATGGAAGCACACTGGCTCTCTACTCTCATAATTATAACTGTATATCATGCAAGCACACTGGCTCTCTACTCTCATAATTATAACTGTATCATGGAAGCACACTGACTCTCTACTCATATTCTCATAATTATAACTGTATCATGGAAGTCTCTACTCTCATAATTATAACTGTATCATGGAAGCACACCGACTCTCTACTCTCATAATTATAACTGTATCATGGAAGCACACCGACTCTCTACTCTCATAATATAACTCTATATATCATATCATGCACACTGACTATATCTATCTATGGGGTCACTACTCATAATTTAAATTTATAATTTGTAGTAATGTGGTCTGCCATTAATAAAATAAACGATTTGCTAATAATTATGCCTTGCTACGTTGTGTTGTGTCTCTGTGGAGCTTGATGTTCTAGGAATTGTACTTGTGTCGATGATGTGTCTCTGTGGCTTACTGTTCTGGTGACTGTACTGTTGTGTCGATGGACGTTGTCTCTGTGGAGCTTGATGTTCTAGGAACTGTACTCTTGTGTCGATGATGTGTCTCTGTGGCTTGCTGTTCTGGTGACTGCATGTACTTGTGTCGGTGGATGTTGTCTGTGTTGATTGTCGGGCTCGTTGTTCTGATAGTGGGCTGTACTTGTGTCGGTTGATGTTGTTGGCTTAAGCTTGTTCTGCTCGGGACTGTGTCTACTGTAGAGCTTTGGTTGTTTGGTACGTTACACTGACTTGTGTATCTCTTAAAGCTTTTTGATGTATCTCTTTTTTAACTCTTTTTTTCATACGGTCCTAAAAGCCTAGGTAAAAAAGCACTGATTGAGAAAAAATATCCCAACCTTTTTGTAGGATTTATGCCTGCCCCTTGACCTGCCTGCCCTCTAAAACTGCAAACTGGATGGGGGAGAATAATTATAATGCATGCATTGTATTAATTACTGGAAGCATTTATCTAGTATAGATAGCTAGTTAACTGTTAATTTCCGAGGCATTGCAACCGCGTTGAGCAGCTAAAATACATGATTGCTCTATGTTTGGCTCTACGCCTCGAGGTGTAATCTGTTGCAAGATGCATGGCGGGCGCTGCAAGTTTGCTGCTCAGAGGAACTATATCCTGTCTCTGTCAACGTCTCCGTCGACATCTCTCTCACAAGTCCCTCTCATCAAGTCTCTCACTCTCATCAAGTCTCTCTCATCAATGAATTGGTGTCTAAATTAATTGTGCATGGGTATGTTTTCCTAATTGGTCTGTAAGGGGGTTGTGCATTCCTCTGTAAGGGGTTTAGTTCTCTAAGTAGGTTGTATATATATATGCCTCTCTCTAAGGGGGCTTGGTTGTACTGATGCCTCTCTCTAAGGGGGTTGTACTGATGCCTCTCTATAAGGGGACTTGGTTGTACTGATGCCTCTCTCTAAGGGGGCTTGGTTGTACTGATGCCTCTCTCTAAGGGGGCTTGGTTGTACTGATGCCTCTCTATAAGGGGACTTGGTTGTACTGATGCCTCTCTATAAGGGGGCTTGGTTGTACTGATGCCTCTCTCTAAGGGGGCTTGGTTGTACTGATGCCTCTCTATAAGGGGACTTGGTTGTACTGATGCCTCTCTCTAAGGGGGTTGTACTGATGCCTCTCTCTAAGGGGGCTTGGTTGTACTGATGCCTCTCTCTAAGGGGACTTGGTTGTACTGATGCCTCTCTCTAAGGGGGTTGTACTGATGCCTCTCTCTAAGGGGGCTTGGTTGTACTGATGCCTCTCTCTAAGGGGGTTGTACTGATGCCTCTCTATAAGGGGACTTGGTTGTACTGATGCCTCTCTATAAGGGGACTAGGTTGTACTGATGCCTCTCTCTAAGGAGGTTTGTTTGGTTGTGCATTCCTCTGTAAGGGAGTTTAGTTGTGTATGCCTCTCTCTAAGGGGGTTGTACTGATGCCTCTCTCTAAGGGGGCTTGGTTGTACTGATGCCTCTCTCTAAGGGGGCTTGGTTGTACTGATGCCTCTCTAAGGGGACTAGGTTATACTGATGCCTCTCTCTAAGGGGGCTTGGTTGTACTGATGCCTCTCTAAGGGGACTAGGTTGTACTGATGCCTCTCTCTAAGGGGGCTTGGTTGTACTGATGCCTCTCTCTAAGGAGGTTTGTTTGGTTGTGCATTCCTCTGTAAGGGAGTTTAGTTGTGTATGCCTCTCTCTATATAAGGTGGTTGTGATTCCTCTGCAAGGGGGTTTGCCTCTAAGGTGGTTTGGCTGTGTAATGCCTCTGTGCATGGTTGTACCTCTGTATGGGGGTTTGGTTTGGGTTTGTTGTCTCCATTGGTGGTTGGAACGGTCATGGAATAGCACTGGTGGGCTGGGTGCTTCGGACTGCAGGTAGCTTGTAGCCCCTCGTGTAGAGTGGTCTATTCGACTGCAGATAGCATTGTCTGGCCAGCTCAACTCCTTCGCCTGTAACCGTCGAGACCTCCTACCGCTCTTCACGACCCTGCAGCTGAGGTACCATCATACTATCTATATCTGCATGCCCCCCTCCAAAGCCATTGCATTGCCTCGCCTGTGTTAATTAGGTTAGGCCAATTTGTTTGTGTTTCTACACTTGTAGCTTGATTTGTTAGGTATAGATAGATAGCTTTTTTTTTCTTTTCACATAATCTTGCACCAGCCAGATTATCAGATCCATGAGCATTAGTATAGATCTAATACCCTCAAAGTGAGGGTAATGATTCATACTGTACTATACTCTTTTTGTGTAATCACTGTGTTTGTTTTTTTTTTGTTCGTTATCAGACCAAATTCTCCAATTTAGGCCAATTAGTAGTTGTAGTTCTGCACAGCCACTGTGTGGTTGTGCAGTTTAATTTTTCTTTGTGTACTTACATTTATATAAATATCCCTACATACTCGTTATAGAAGTTATAAGAATCAGGCTTTATCACAATTAAATGCATGCAAGATTATTAGAACCACCTTAATATAACCAAAAAAAAAAAAACCGGGTAACACCACCAAAAAAACCTTTTTTTGTTTTAGAGTAAGAGCTTTCATTCGTGCGTACTTTACTTACTTTGTGTTCAATCTTGTTTGTGCTTTTTTAGGATAGTTTAGTTTTTTTGTTTCTGTTCTATGTTTGTCTTGTTGGCGAGGCTTGTATGCAATTGGTGGCGGGTGGTGGTGGCCTCTGCAATGATCACGCACACATCACATGACTAGTCACCACACAGGGGATACTAATCCCGGGGTCAATGCTAGGCTCTACACTCACTCTTACCAATGGCTGCAAAGCCAACTGAACTCAGGCAATCCAGCTCAGAGCGAGCTCTTGTACTAACCAATGGCTGCAAAGCCAACTGTCCTGCTCAGAGCGAGCTTATCTAACCAATGGCAGGAGCACAAATGAAGTGCCTATTGCCCAATTCAAAGCCTCTTACTGAATGTTGGCTAATAGATCAGACTACTCCCAACAAAGGAGATTCATGTCACTTAACCAATGACAATGACACAATATGCCTGAAAGCCTTAATCAAGAGTTGCTGCATTGACCCCAGTGGTGTACTTATCATGCAATATATGATGTGTCATGCAATGTGTATCACCATTATGATGCAACATGTGAGTATATTGTAGTCAGTAACTGCCTGCATGATTGAGTTACCTATATCATCACTGATCATCGTAACGGTGACTCAGATTTGAACCCTCCTAACCAGCACTCCCAGTGTTGCTCAGAGCGAGCTTAGGCTATTAACAGCACAAATCAAGTGCCTGTTATAATTTTAACTGACTAAGTGTGTTGCCACTTTAAGCTCTATGGAACTATGCTCTCTATAATCATATAGATCTAGCAGCATTGCAGCAGTGGGTCAAAGCACCAACTGTCGGCTGTGGTTGCTACCATGGCAACACTCTGTGTCATACATATAATTATAATTGTATTTATCCACTCTCTGTATATCTTTTACAAGAACAGATGATCACATGAGCAACAGAGCTGCTTAGTTGGGAAAACACTGCATACTGCCAGTGACAGGAAGAAGAGCAGGGCACCTGTCTTGGCCTGTGTCAAGATCAATATGCCCCAGGGCACTGTACTGTGTCTTGTCTGTTGCTTGCTTGTATGCAGCCCATGCAGGCTAACCAGTGTCATGTACATGGTTGTGTGCATGTGCAATACTTTTTTCACAGGTTGCCATGCTAACAAATAGTTAGCCTGATATGTATTTATTTGTTTTCAGCTCATATGCCTCTGAAGTTTCAGTTCGTGAGCCTGTCTCTCCAGTATACGTAGTGATGGTGGCCGCTGTGACCCGTCAATTGCAAACCAGTTCATCCATTATCAAGTTCCAATCGTGTACTTTGTATTATCGTGTTTTTTTACCCTTACCTGTGAATGGTCATGTGTGTACTTCTAGTACAAGCCCCTCAAGAACCAACAGTAAGCTCCATTGTGTACTTTGTAACCTCTTGATTTCAGACCTGTGTGTGTGCGTACCTCAAGAACCATCAGTAAGCTCCATTGTGTACTGTGTAACCTCTTGATTTCAGACCTGTGTGCGTGCGTACCTCAAGACCAACCAACAGTAAGCTCCATTGTGTACTTTGTAACCTCTTGATTTCAGCCCTGTGTGTGTGCGTACCTCAGAACCAACAGTAAGCTCCTTTGTGTACTTTGTAACCTCTTGATTTCAGACCTGTGTGTGTGCGTACCTCAAGAACCAACAGTAAGCTCCATTGTGTACTTTGTAACCTCTTGATTTCAGACCAGTGTGTGTGCGTACCTCAGAACCAACAGTAAGCTCCATTGTGTACTTTGTAACCTCTTGATTTCAGACCAGTGTGTGTGCGTACCTCAGAACCAACAGTAAGCTCCATTGTGTACTTTGTAACCTCTTGATTTCAGCCCTGTGTGTGTGCGTACCTCAAGAACCAACAGTAAGCTCCATTGTGTACTTTGTAACCTCTTGATTTCAGCCCTGTGTGTGTGCGTACCTCAAGAACCAACAGTAAGCTCCATTGTGTACTTTGTAACCTCTTGATTTCAGACCTGTGTGTGTGCGTACCTCAGAACCAACAGTAAGCTCCTTTGTGTACTTTGTAATCTCTTGATTTCAGCCCTGTGTGTGTGCGTACCTCAAGAACCAACAGTAAGCTCCATTGTGTACTTTGTAACCTCTTGATTTCAGCCCTGTGTGTGTGCGCGTACCTCAAGAACCAACAGTAAGCTCCATTGTGTACTTTGTAACCTCTTGATTTCAGCCCTGTGTGTGTGCGTACCTCAAGAACCAACAGTAAGCTCCATTGTGTACTTTGTAACCTCTTGATTTCAGCCCTGTGTGTGTGCGCGTACCTCAAGAACCAACAGTAAGCTCCATTGTGTACTTTGTAACCTCTTGATTTCAGCCCTGTGTGTGTGCGTACCTCAAGAACCAACAGTAAGCTCCATTGTGTACTTTGTAACCTCTTGATTTCAGCCCTGTGTGTGTGCGTACCTCAAGAACCAACAGTAAGCTCCATTGTGTACTTTGTAACCTCTTGATTTCAGCCCTGTGTGTGTGCGTACCTCAAGAACCAACAGTAAGCTCCATTGTGTACTTTGTAACCTCTTGATTTCAGCCCTGTGTGTGTGCGTACCTCAAGAACCAACAGTAAGCTCCATTGTGTACTTTGTAACCTCTTGATTTCAGCCCTGTGTGTGTGCGTACCTCAAGAACCAACAGTAAGCTCCATTGTGTACTGTGTAACCTCTTGATTTCAGACCAGTGTGTGTGCGTACCTCAAGAACCAACAGTAAGCTCCATTAATAGTTTTACATGTGCTGTGGAATACTCTGTCTCTTTTATTTCAGACCAGTGTGTGTGCGTACCTCAAGAACCAACAGTAAGCTCCATTAATAGTTCTGCATGTGCTGTGGAATATTCTGTCTCTTTGATTTCAGACCTGTGTGTGTGCCGTACCTCAAGAACCAATAGTAAGCTACATTAATAGTTCTACATGTGCTGTTCTGTCTCTTTTATTTCAGACCAGTGTGTGTGCGTACCTCAAGAACCAACAGTAAGCTCCATTAATAGTTCTACATGTGCTGTGGAATACTCTGTCTCTTTTATTTCAGACCAGTGTGTGTGCGTACCTCAAGAACCAATAGTAAGCTACATTAATAGTTCTACATGTGCTGTGGAATGCTCTGTCTCTTTTATTTCAGACCAGTGTGTGTGCATACCTCAAGAACCAACAGTAAGCTCCATTAATAGTTCTGCATGTGCTGTGGAATATTCTGTCTCTTTGATTTCAGACCAGTGTGTGTGCGTACCTCAAGAACCAACAGTAAGCTCCATTAATAGTTTTACATGTGCTGTGGAATACTCTGTCTCTTTTATTTCAGACCAGTGTGTGTGCGTACCTCAAGAACCAACAGTAAGCTCCATTAATAGTTCTGCATGTGCTGTGGAATATTCTGTCTCTTTGATTTCAGACCTGTGTGTGTGCCGTACCTCAAGAACCAATAGTAAGCTACATTAATAGTTCTACATGTGCTGTTCTGTCTCTTTTATTTCAGACCAGTGTGTGTGCGTACCTCAAGAACCAACAGTAAGCTCCATTAATAGTTCTACATGTGCTGTGGAATACTCTGTCTCTTTTATTTCAGACCAGTGTGTGTGCGTACCTCAAGAACCAATAGTAAGCTACATTAATAGTTCTACATGTGCTGTGGAATGCTCTGTCTCTTTTATTTCAGACCAGTGTGTGTGCATACCTCAAGAACCAACAGTAAGCTCCATTAATAGTTCTGCATGTGCTGTGGAATATTCTGTCTCTTTGATTTCAGACCAGTGTGTGTGCGTACCTCAAGAACCAACAGTAAGCTCCATTAATAGTTCTGCATGTGCTGTGGAATACTCTGTCTCTTTTATTTCAGACCAGTGTGTGTGCATACCTCAAGAACCAACAGTAAGCTCCATTAATAGTTCTACATGTGCTGTGGAATATTCTGTCTCTTTTTGATTTCAGACCAGTGTGTGTGTCTAGTACAAGCCCTCCTAGAAACAGTGAGTTCCCTCGGTGATAGCAAGCTAGGGTGTGTAATCCGCTCGCCTTAAAGTACTCCAAAATATGAGAAGAGACGAAATTGCTAGTAAAGTGTTTAAACATTGCCTAGAGAAGGAACAATGAACTGTACACTTACACTTGATCATAATAATTATTGTTATTTTAGCATTATTTGTTTTGTGCCTGTTATTTATGAATCGGTTTGCTTGTATTATAATTTGTGAATGTCTTGATACATAATTTGTATATAATTATGTGCAGTATCAGTAACGTATTTAATTATTATGATGGTTATAATTATATATCCCCATGCCATGCACGGATTGTTGACTGTGTATATTGTCTATACCTTATATCACCTCATGTATTAATATTCTGTCTACATTCCTTGTATGTACCGTTATCATTCTATTATAGCACCAGCCTCGGTTAGGACGCCCTCTTTTATAACGCCTATAATTATACTACCATATAAAATCACGTACATTGTTTTTAGAAAAATAAATATTTTTTACTGGTTCTATAATTAGAACGATTACGGTATGCATGTATAAGTATACATTACCCAGCAGGTCACAATTGTTAATGGTTAATTCATATAATGCCAAGACACAATAATGTCATCAGCTAGCTACTAAACACATACAGCTCTCAAAATGACAACTGAACAATCTACTAGTAGCTACACGATAACAATAATAAACTAGATAGCTGGCTAGATAATCACTTGCTAAAATGCTGATACTAGAGCTAATAGCAGACAACTCAATTGAAATGAGGTTAAGTTGAAATCGTTATCCAAAATTCATAGTCCAAATCGTTGCAGTAGGTCAGAGGGGTTTACTCAGTCTTGCTTAGTGGGGGTTCAGATTTATGTTGGGCCCAGGAAAGAAGTGTTGAACTATCAGCGTTGCTCAGACTCCAGATACTTTAGTTCTCAAAGAGGTCATAGGTGGTGGCTGAGAGTGTGGTGTCCTCGGAGGGTGAGGTTGGGTCGGTGGTGCCACTGCTGATAGGGGGCTCATATCGGAGGTGATGTCATTACTGTAGAATGGAGCATCTGTTGACCACATGTTGGGGCTGTCCCAGTTAGGACTGGTGCTCTGCAGAGAGAGGGGGGGCATCATGATCAGATAATATACACAGTGTAGGTCTGCTAAAACATACAGTACATTATACAGTACAAGTTTGTGTGCGGTCAATGTACACTATAAAATCCTAACATGTGTATCAACTTTCTAACACACCACCCACACCACCCACACCACACACACACAATACCTTCCTCATCCACCGCCCACACACACACCACACACACAATACCTTCCTCATCCACCGCCCATGGGGGGAGGTCCAGCACCACCACCAGCACCCTTACCAACACGACCAATACGTCTCCCTTGATCAGCACTGCACACACAAAGGTAGGAATAATAAATACTAGGTAGGCATAAAATTGGCAACACAAAACAAAACAGTATAAGAGACACTATAAACGCACACTCCAGATCGCCTATAGTCTGTGCTGCGTGATGGTCCAGTAGCACTAGCTCCAGGGCTTATTAGAGTCTTGAAGCTGTGAGAGCAGGGAAGGGTTGAAACACACTGGCATGATCAGGGTGTGTGTAACTTACAACAAGACAAAGAAGTTAATGACAGCCCAGAACAAGTCAACGATACCGTCCACACTCAGCCATGACCTGTTCTCAAGGACTTTACCTGCACACAGTAGAGTATGGAGTGTGTGTCAGCTAATATATCACACTCACACTTACCTCCTGATAAATACACCATAGCTTCCTTGAATCTTCTTGTATGGAACTACTTGCACCACTTGTACACGTACACATACTAGAACTCAGCTAGCTAGCTAGCTAGCTCTTCCATCTATTGTATGGAGACCACGGCCCTTCTACTGTGGGTGGCAGTAGAAAGGCGTGGTCTTAATCTCGTGAGGGCAAACAAACAACAAAGGGGCGTACCTGCAAGCGTTTCAAACGTGTCATTTAGTGCAAATTTGGAATCCAACAAAAATGGAAAAAGAGGTGTGGTCAAGATTGAAGAAGTTTCCTGTGTAATGGTAGTGACTTTACTTCATTTTTGTGCTGTTATGCTTAGTCATATGTCATTTATTTTTGTGTAGACACAATAAACATGCATTTGTCTGATATACTATCACAAATGCGCATGCTTCAATCAAAACTGTTGGAACTGGGCAGCCTGTGTTGTCAGACATCTTTATTGTGGTTTGTATAGTGTACCTACTCTGAGCTTCATCCTGGGCAGACAAAAATTTTCCAGGACTCTCAGAGTGAATCACTCAATGTAAAAAGCATAGAGCTACTTCAATAACAAAGACAGGTAGATGGCTAACTTTTTTACAAAAAGATATTCACATTCAAAGTTGTGGCATTATCAACACAAAATCACACAATAAAAATTAATGCTTGTAAGTATATACAACAAGTAGGTTGAATTGAATTGCTTGTTACACACATAGGAATGAATGAGCAACTTATTTATAAGCTATATAGGGGGCTGTTTGATCAGTTCGACACCAACAATATCGTATCAACAGCTATAAAGACCATAGCCAATAAGAATCGATGATAATTAATTTTAGTGACAGTGCTTCAGCAACCTATTGAGTTGACAGTTTGTCGTACTTCTGTGCAGCATACTGCTGTGAGTAGTTGAGGCAGTCCAAGTTGTTGTCGTGTCCATGCTGCTATCGGGACCACCTAGCCGACAACTGCAACACGTACGTACGTCCCCCTGACATCATTTAACGCCTCTCGGAAACATCAAGGTCACTTGCAAGTTGTGCACAGGAATAGGGTTCATGAAAGATCCTCGATCCTCATGTCCTTAGTGAGTGTACTGCTGTAACGACATCCTATACACAAGTCACAGTCTCCGCTAACACCTCTAGAGAGGAAGCTACAAAACTGCGATTCTCTGAAAGTTTTTGTCTGTTTTCTCACAGCTTTGTAGAAAATTATTAGCCTGTCCAGCAGTGTGTCTCCAACCCTACAAGTGAAAACAGGAGGACATGTAGGTAAGAACTATCCTGACAGCCAATCGTTCAGTACCCATCAGCACACCTCGTGTTCCGAGTGGAATACCTCCACAATTCGCCGTAGAAACAAACAGCTTCTCACCGGTTGATGCTGAGTGGTGGTAACCATGTCACGTCGCTAGTGAAATTAGGCACATTGGCAAAGAGCGACGAAAGGCATTGCTTGACTCACTCTTTAACTGAAGACAAGAAACCCATACGAGCGACGATACCTCCTCAACAAAGTTTGGCCACGAAGTTGAAGGCAGACCTCCAGCTCCAGATATATATCGTGGACTAAAATATGGATCCTGAGACGGTAAAATCAAAGTTAGGAAACTCACATTACATATACCTGATACACAGCCTGATACAAATACAAGGCAGCTAGCTAGCTAGTAGCTAGTACAAGACCTAAGAGTGAAAAAATGTATGGCTTTTACAAATGTACATATCTCCTTTTAAAAAAGTTAGCCAACTACAAAAAATATACCCCTACATAGCCTTTAACTTACTGTGAACGACTGTTCTTGTGTTTTTCACTAAAAAATTGTTGCACTGGAGATACAGCAAGTTCTTTGGGGTTAGTAAGCGGGCTGATAAGAGAGTTGTGTAGCTGTACGAGCTATAACATGGCTGTGGTTAGGACAATTTGTTTGTTTTTTGCACTGAAAGAGAGCCCTTGAATTGCACTTCCTTCCCATGTGACTTCTGAGCGTGTTTGGAAAGCCCCCTATGCGTACACGTGGCTTGAAAAAGCATGACTTTTTTTCTGTGAAAGGCGTGGTCTAAACATTGAAAAATGTTACAAATGTAGCCACTTCCTGTTAAAACTAAGTGGTGGAATTTCAATGTGACGAAACGCTTGTGAATAATGGCCGACATACTCAGTGCTGCCAGGGCTGGTGACTTGAGTGCTTTGCGAGATGCTATCAAGAGGGGAAAGGATGTCAACAGTGTGAAGGTAAGCTGGTTTGCAGAGCTAAAGCTGTGAAAGTCTATTTTTGCTGTCATGCTATAAATTTAATACCTACCCAATCAAAAGTTGATTTGGGCGCTGTAAACTACGCTCACTGCACACTCAGTTTGGGGCAAATGGTAAATTCCAAAAAATAAGTGTAACTATGATCACACAGATGTGTTGTCAAAAGTTACTGTATGCTCTCACTCTTGTAGGATGGGTGGACTCCACTCATGAGGGCAGCCAGTAGAGGGCACACTGACTGTGTTATACAGCTGCTCTCCTCAGGAGCAGTGGTGGACCTGGCTGACGAGGTGAGTATCTGATACTAAACTGATGGTCTATAGGAGTTATAATTATACATGGACATTGCCTTAAAATTACCTCTATGCTGAATAATTGTTGACAAGCATTCACTCAACTACGAGCTAACTTGCTGAAAGGTTAGAGTTAGTGTTATGTACTTTTGTGTGTGTGGATGGATGACGTCAGATGCAACCACTCTATTATAGTAAATATTGCCAATCCTTACTTTATTTGTAATTACAGCACCAACTCTGACTGAATTCCATTATTTAAGTCCTCCAAAGGTTGCTGTAATTAAAAGACGTAATTATTTGTGATGTCAGGCTCAAGGCAGTCGGCTTTTCTTTTATTATGCACATGCATTTGATTTGTAGAGCTGCTGTAAAATACAGAGACGAAAAATCAAACCGTACAGTTGGTCCACTGCATACTGAAAGATTGCACTCAACACTAGAATAGCTGTGCGCTTAAGCGCCACCATAATATTTTTGAGGTTATAAAAGTTGATTTAGGCGCTGTAAACTACGCTCACTGCACACTCAGTTTGGGGCAAATGGTAAATTCCAAAAATAAGTGTAACTATGATCTATCACACAGATGTGTTGTCAAAAGTTATTATTATGCTCTCACTCTTGTAGGATGGGTGGACTCCACTCATGTGGGCAGCCTATAAAGGTCACACTGACTGTATTAGACAGCTGCTCTCCTCAGGAGCAGTGGTGGACCTGGCTGACGAGGTGAGTATCTGATACTAAACTGATGGTCTATAGGAGTTATAATTATACATGGACATTGCCTTAAAATCACCTCTATGCTGAATAATTGTTGACAAGCATTCCATGGAATTGATTGGGTTGACTATTATTTTGGTTTGTGTGGATTTTAATCTACCGTCACTCAACTACGAGCTAACTTGCTGAAAGGTTAGAGTTAGTGTTATGTACTTTTGTGTGTGTGGATGGATGACGTCAGATGCAACCACTCTATTATAGTAAATATTGCCAATCCTTACTTTATTTGTAATTACAGCACCAACTCTGACTGAATTCCATTATTTAAGTCCTCCAACGGTTGCTGTAATTAAAAGACGTAATTATTTGTGATGTCAGGCTCAAGGCAGTCGGCTTTTCTTTTATTATGCACATGCATTTGATTTGTAGAGCTGCTGTAAAATACAGAGACGAAAAATCAAACCGTACAGTTGGTCCACTGCATACTGAAAGATTGCACTCAACACTAGAATAGCTGTGCGCTTAAGCGCCACCATAATATTTTTGAGGTTATAAAAGTTGATTTAGGCGCTGTAAACTACGCTCACTGCACACTCAGTTTGGGGCAAATGGTAAATTCCAAAAATAAGTGTAACTATGATCTATCACACAGATGTGTTGTCAAAAGTTATTATTATGCTCTCACTCTTGTAGGATGGGTGGACTCCACTCATGTGGGCAGCCTATAAAGGTCACACTGACTGTACTAGAGAGCTGCTCTCCTCAGGAGCAGTGGTGGACCTGGCTAACAAGGTGAGTATCTGATACTAAACTGATGGTCTATAGGAGTTATAATTATACATGGACGTTGCCTTAAAATCACCTCTATGCTGAATAATTGTTGACAAGCATTCCATGGAATTGATTGGGTTGACTATTATTTTGGTTTGTGTGGATTTTAATCTACCGTCACTCAACTACGAGCTAACTTGCTGAAAGGTTAGAGTTAGTGTTATGTACTTTTGTGTGTGTGGATGGATGACGTCAGATGCAACCACTCTATTATAGTAAATATTGCCAATCCTTACTTTATTTGTAATTACAGCACCAACTCTGACTGAATTCCATTATTTAAGTCCTCCAACGGTTGCTGTAATTAAAAGATGTAATTATTTGTGATGTCAGGCTCAAGGCAGTCGGCTTTTCTTTTATTATGCACATGCATTTGATTTGTAGAGCTGCTGTAAAATACAGAGACGAAAAATCAAACCGTACAGTTGGTCCACTGCATACTGAAAGATTGCACTCAACACTAGAATAGCTGTGCGCTTAAGCGCCACCATAATATTTTTGAGGTTATAAAAGTTGATTTAGGCGCTGTAAACTACGCTCACTGCACACTCAGTTTGGGGCAAATGGTAAATTCCAAAAATAAGTGTAACTATGATCTATCACACAGATGTGTTGTCAAAAGTTATTATTATGCTCTCACTCTTGTAGAATGGGAGTACTCCACTCTATTGGGCAGCCAGGGGAGGTCACACTGATAGTGTTAGACAGCTGCTCTCCTCAGGAGCAGTGGTGGACCTGGCTGACAAGGTGAGTATCTGATACTAAACTGATGGTCTATAGGAGTTATAATTATACATGGACATTGCCTTAAAATCACCTCTATGCTGAATAATTGTTGACAAGCATTCCATGGAATTGATTGGGTTGACTATTATTTTGGTTTGTGTGGATTTTAATCTACCGTCACTCAACTACGAGCTAACTTGCTGAAAGGTTAGAGTTAGTGTTATGTACTTTTGTGTGTGTGGATGGATGACGTCAGATGCAACCACTCTATTATAGTAAATATTGCCAATCCTTACTTTATTTGTAATTACAGCACCAACTCTGACTGAATTCCATTATTTAAGTCCTCCAACGGTTGCTGTAATTAAAAGACGTAATTATTTGTGATGTCAGGCTCAAGGCAGTCGGCTTTTCTTTTATTATGCACATGCATTTGATTTGTAGAGCTGCTGTAAAATACAGAGACGAAAAATCAAACCGTACAGTTGGTCCACTGCATACTGAAAGATTGCACTCAACACTAGAATATTTTTAGGGTTATAAAAGTTGATTTAGGCGCTGTAAACTACGCTCACTGCACACTCAGTTTGGGGCAAATGGTAAATTCCAAAAATAAGTGTAACTATGATCTATCACACAGATGTGTTGTCAGAAGTTATTATTATGCTCTCACTCTTGTAGGATGGGATTACTCCACTCATGTGGGCAGCCTTGAGAGGTCACACAGATTGTGTTAGACAGCTGCTCTCCTCAGGAGCCGTGGTGGACCTGGCTAACAAGGTGAGTATCTGATTGTGTTTATAGGCAGCATGTTTGTGACCATTAATTTTCATCATTTGGTAAATGAAATATTTGCGCATGTACTTACAATTATGCACATTGCCAGTATTTTAATTGTTACGTTTTGCTTATAATTTTACGCTTATCTTGCTTATTTGTGTCTAAGTTGACGAACTGGGCTGCATACGTTTTCGTGGATATGTTGTACACAAATGAATAATTATGATACGTACGTAGCACTTAAAAGGTTGTACAGTTTAATAACATAGCTGGATAGTTGCATTTTTGCTCTTTGCCAATCCCTTTCCTTTACTTTATTTATGGTCTATCGCACAGATGTGTTCTCAAAAGTTACTGTATGTGCTCTCACTCTTGTAGGGTGTCTGATTTGCTAAATTTTCTATTACCATGCCAGTATCGCTCTGTCAGCAAAGTACATGTCATACGCATTAGACCACTTTACCTCTTACAATGTACGTCTCATCCCTTCATATGATCATCATCACAGGATGGAAAGACTGCTCTGATGAAGGCCAAGAGATCACCTCAATCTAACTCTTCAGTAATAAAGCTGCTGGAGGAAGCTACTGAATCACATGTGAGTCCATACCTCAATAATGCACACACTGATCACAGAGGAGGTACAATTAGCCTCCTCTGCATTGATCATAAGTGTTTTAGTTTAAGAGTTTGTTGTTCCTGAATTACAAATACTGTAACATTCATCAAAAACACATTAATCAACCTTTCACCAAGAGGAAGAGTACGCAACTCCACTTAAAACAGTAGTAGGCGTTTCTTCAACCCTCCGTCACAACCACATGCTGTTGCATAAACTGTGAAATCAAATTTGCAATGAATAACATAGTGAACAAAAATTAAAAACAGAGTAAAGACAACGGACTTAGAGCTTGTCAGAGGTCATGGTGGTGTAAACTTACTTCTCTAGAGTACCTCCCAGCCCTGAGTGATCGCTAGTAGATAGGAGAGCTAGAAATAGTTGAAATAACAACCAGAGTACGGTCAAAACGAAAATATTCGCGAGCGCAAAATCATAACGCGGAGTGTTTCAACCATTTACACAGGGAGGCCTGGTCCCCTTCCTTTTCGGTATAGCCTATTATTGTATATTGTTGTGGCTCATGTTAGTATCTGTGGTGAGGATCAAGAGGTGTTGTTAGCATTCAAGCTATATAGGTGTACATATTGTACAGTATCGATTAGTATTCTAGTAGACGTGCATTGCATGGATAATTGAAGCGTGGAATATGTATTATATTGTATTGCTCTTCACAGGACCATGATACAGTCAGAGAAGAGGTGTCTTCTAAATTAGGTATGTCAGCAGGAACAAGGCTATAACTATAATATTGTGTGTGGAAGTGTTCTACAGTAGCAGAGGAGGTACGACATCCGCGTGTCTTAAACACACACATTCCGAACTTTGACCTAAGAAATGTGTGCGTTAAAGACATGCGGATGACACGCGGATGTCGTACCTCCTCTGGTACAGTAGCGGTCAATATAAAGTACAGTGACGCTACTGTACCTAACAATTCTTGTCTCACTATAATCTGAACTAGCTTACGTCAGCTGGTAATTTACCAAACTCAGACTTAGTTACTCATTCTGCAAAAGAATATAATTTACTTACTTAATAGGCATAATTATTCTATACTGCAGATAATTCACCTGCCCCATATCTTACCATCATTATGCCATGCAAAGTCAATTTGTAGTTTCTCAGGCCCTCGCGCTCGAAATTGGCAGCTTTACAATATCACACGCGTGTGACCTCAAATTAAAGAAAAGAAAAGGATAAATTTGTATGGTTTTTTGGTCATGAAATAATTATGACTAAAATTAATTAGTAAAAATTATGCACTTCCGCTTATTGAGGAAGTTAGGGGTGCATGTGTTTTCAATTAAAATTCTATGAATATCATTATCATTAATGTTTATCAAATGCCTCAATCCGCTTGCTATTTTAGGAATAATAGCCTGAGAAACTATAAATTGACTTTGCATGCATGGCCTTATGTCTCCAATATTGAGTATGTAAGCTTAGCTGCATTGGTGTTATGTAATTGTTCACGCCACTAATCAATGTATAATTATAGGACCATCCGCTAAACGAGTCACTCTTCAAGAACTAGTAGAGCAATACAATCTGACTGACGAGCAACTCAACAGTGAAATAGAGGTTCCTTATACTCCCAAATTGGCCTTATGTTTTGATGGTGTGGAACTTTATTCGAGTGCACTGGGGCTAGCTATTGCTGAACAAGCCGATGTGAACCAATCACGTGGAACTCAAGCAGCCATGATGAAGTGCTTGCAAATCTGGAAACAACATAATCCTTCACAAGCAACTTACAGAGCTCTCCTGGATATCGCACTGAGATTGGGAAAAGGAGACACAGCTCATCAAATCTGTCAGCAATTGACCCAACGTAAGTACATGTCAGGTGATAACCACCCTCCGCCTAAGCCCTCTACTAAGTAGCTATTCGACTCTATCCGTAATTACCGGTATTAATATTGAAATCACAACAGAGAAGAATCCCTATAGATTGTGACCATCATGCATGCATGCTTGTACACGTCTCTCCTAGACTGCATTGTTGAGTACAAGCGAGGTATAGGGTAGTGTGTTTGTGTGTAGACTGTTAGAGCTGCTCAAGGATCAATGAAATGCAAGTAAGAGTTTCTATAGGCTTCTAGTCATAGATTCATATTTGTGGATTTGCAAAATAAAGCTTCGTTCTCGAATTATGCCTAGTTTTGCTTACTTGGAATGCCATTGCAGCCTTTTCAGAAGAGTCCGTAGCAAAACTTGTTCACAGAGTGTTGCTACTCTACTTAGTAGTTAGCTCTGCACTAGAACGCTAGCTATTGGTAGCTGCAAGAGTGAGAAGAGAGCTGGAAGGCGCTGTGCTGACTTGCAGCCATTAATTTTAGACTTGAACTTTTGGCATCGATCGTTTTTAACAACAATCATCGTCGATCATTACCCACTATTTGAGTTTCCCTGTGATTGTGTATTCTGCGCAACAAAATTAAAAATGTTTATCGTGATAATTATAATCAATGTGTGTATAAAAGCTAGCTATTAGTAGCTTTATGTTATGTAGCTTGGCACCTCCACCGAGGCATCAGCACCTGCGGTGCTTTCATTATTTATATCAATCGGACCTCAATTTTGATACAAAAATGTGCCACAAAAATAATAATTATTTACCACTACTTTGGTTCAATAATATTACCGATTGTTTACTTTTTTACAGTCAATATTCAAAACCGAACCTACTTAAAGAAACTGGGTGAGATGATGGCCGACACAAGTGGCACTATAGAGCTACATTATCTCAAGACGCACTTCATTGGTCCCTCGGGTCTTGGAAAAACGACCACTCGACAGCGGCTTGTTGGATCCATCACTAACCTGTCTTTGCTGCCTGAAGATCAAAGGAAACGTTGCAGTACATTACTAGCCGAGTGTGAACAAGTATTGGCCTTTGTGGACAAATCTGGAACAAAGCTTGAATTCAAAGCGTCTTCAAGTCTAGAGGAAGAAACACAGTTTATCTTCTCTTACCTTATGTCCTGTGAACCTATTGAAGACAGCACTGTCAGCAATACTAGTACACCTAAGGAACAGCCCAAAAAAGAAACCACTGACCCAAAGAAGCAAACTCAACTCAAGATCGATGAAACTGCTACTGTGCCCAAAGAAACGGTGTCACCAACACCGGTATCACCAACACCAGAACCACCGGAAAAGGTCGTGAAAGTGACTACTGTAGATGTTGGAAAGGTTGTCTCGAGACTCCGGAGTATTGTGGGTTCAGGAGAGTACACTAAAGAGCTGCTGAACAAAGTCCTACTCAATCTGGTCGATATAGGTGGGCAGCCTGGATTTGTGGAGATGTTTCCTTTTCTAAGCAAAGGCGCAGGGATTTTCCTAGTATTCTTTCGACTGGACAAAGACCTCGATGACATGTGTCAAGTCTCGTACGAACGAGGAAAGGACAAGATCACACCGTACGATTCAACGTACACAAGCAGAGAAACGCTCTCTCAAATCCTGTCAGCTATCAGCCACCATACCAAGATTGACTCGGACATTGACAGAGAGCAGTGTAGTAAACTGGGCAATCTAGGCTCTGCTAAGCCTGTTGCTACCCTCATAGGTACTTTCAAGGATGAACTGGCAATGCAAATCAAAGTCGATCTCCTGTACGAGAAATGTTGTGCCTCCACAAAAGCTGTCAGCAAAAGCGATAGTACCACTGCCAGCAAGAGCAATAGTACCACTGCCAGCAAGACCACTACCAGCAAGACCACTGCCAGCAAGAGCGATAGTACCACTGCCAGCAAGAGCGATAGTAACACTACCAGCAAGAGCGATAGTACCACTGCCAGCAAAAGCGATAGTACTACAGCCAGCAAGAGCCATAGTAGTACCACTGCCGACAAGAGCGATAGTACCACTACCAGCAAGAGCGATAGTACCACTGCCAGCAAGAGCCATAGTACCACTGCCGACAAGAGCGATAGTACCACTTCCAGCAAGAGCGATAGTACCACTGCCAGCAAGACCACTACCAGCAAGAGCGATAGCACCACTGCCAGCAAGACCACTGCCAGCAAGAGCGATAGCACCACTGCCAGCAATACCACTACCAGCAAGAGCGATAGTACCACTGCCAGCAAGAGTGATAGTACCACTGCCAGCAAGACCACTGCCAGCAAGAGCGAAAGCACCACTGCCGACAAGAGCGATGGCACCACTGCCAGCAAGAGCTATGGCACCACTGCCAGCAAGAGCGATGGCACCACTGCCAGCAAGAGCGATAGCACCACTGCCAGCAAGAGCGATAGTACCACTGCCGACAAGAGCCTAAATGAACACGAACAAAAGAAAGCAATTCGGAATATTTTGACTCTACTGAAGAGTGATGAGCCTGCTAACGTCAGTGCAGAAGACATGGCTGCCATTGAGCAAACAGTCAGCCAACACCTCAACTCAGACACTTTCAAGAAAGATGTCCAAGACCGCTTAGAGCAAAAGTTGACAGAGAAAAACGAAGCTGTGAGCAAGATTACCAGCAAGTTTGAGAAATTACTTTCACACCCAAAAGACAAGAAGTTCATAGCAGTCGACAACTATGAAGGCACTGATTCTGATATGGAACCTCTTCGTGAACATCTTCATGGCATATTTAGTAGCTATTTCAAAGATGCCAAGCTTCGAATTCGCCCACAACAGCTTTTGTTGGGAGTTGTACTGAGAAAAGAGTATGACATTGTGTCTATGGAAGAATGCATTCGTATCGGTACCGAGGGGTTAAAGATGAGTGAGGAGGAAGTTCGATTCACCGTTTGGTACCTTGATCGATTTGTCGGAGCTTTGATATATCATCCAGAGATCAAGGATAAAGATGGTTGGTTTGGAAACTTTGTCATTTGCAACCCCCAAGTGGTATTCAACAGCCTCAGTGTTCTCGTTGTCAATCCGCTGCTGGAGCTCCATTCTGAAGAGGGCAATATTCAGTTTAACGATAATGAGAGAAAAAATTGGATACTCAAGGGTCAATTCTTACTGAAAACAATCACTCGATGCCATTCGGAGGAAAACCAGGGGGTGAAGAAAGACCAGTTGATTCCTGTTGAGAAGCTGCTCATACTGCTCGAGCATTCCCACCTTTTGGCCAAAATCACAACAGTGGAGGAAGACCATACCACAGAAGAAGTTGAAACGACATATTTCATCCCCGCTATTCTCAAGTGTGCATCTCGCGAGGAACTAACGAAACCACCCCCCACTGGCATTGATACACCCTCTCCAATCAAGATCACATTCAAACCCCAATACGTTCCCATTGGAGTATTTTGTGCCATGATCAGTGAATTGGTCTCAAGGGGGAGTACTGGAATTCTGGGCATGACTTGGAAACTTGCCACTGATACCTCAGTAAAGAGAAACCTCGTCTCCTTTCACATTGACGAATCTGCCAAGCATTTTGTTACCCTTATCGCTAACGTCGATTGCTATGAGATACGGATTATTCGACAGGACAGGGACCATACGATGCACGAGCTTTGTTCCTACGTCCTCTCAACCCTCCTGTTGGTGATGAAGGACATCAGTCCACTACTCACTCCAATCATTGCCTTCGACTGCTACTGTGGCAAACATGAAGATGGTTCCAAGCTTTGTCTCCTCACACCTGGAGCTGATCCCTGCTTTAAATGCACCAGCAAAGTCTCTCTGAGTCCTCACCAAGAATGCTGGTTCGCAGAAGTAAGTGAACTAACAGTTACAGTGTATGCACTATAAGAATTACCATTCCTGTGTACTAGCATTTAATTTTAGTATCAGATTATAACAGTTTTTTGTGTATTTAACTATTAATAATATGTGTGCAAGCATTCATTGTACATTGTTTTTTGTACAAAGATCAAAGGAAGAACTATGCAAATGCCATAGACTAGGATCTACAACTGTAGTAAACACAAACTGTGCTCTATTATTCTGTGGTTGGAATTTTTGGTAGTTAGAGCACGGTTGGTGGTCAAAATAATTGATTTTAAGCCATAGAATTTTATAATAGCTACAACTGCTCCATGGTTGCAATGCGAGTACAGCTAAGTGATTCTATAAGCTTCTAGCAATGCTATCTTTCTAACAAAGGCTTTATTCTCGAGTAAAGGCTAGTTTTGCTTACCAGTACGTTGAAGGCCATTGCAGACTCTCCAGAATCAGGAATAGCAAAATATTTTCGTAGAAAGTTGCTATTCTACATACTAGAGCCGATAGCTATTGGTAGCTGCAAGCAGCTAAAAGTTACAAACCAGTTAATGCACTGTTTTATGCTCGTGCTCTATGGATATTTTGGCCTCGCGGAAGTTCTCGAAGCATCATGTAGCACTCGGCTTCGCCTCGAGCTATTGGCCAATAATATCCATAATATATAGAGCACTTGCAACCGTGCATTAACTAGTACGTATCCCTGTGTACAGGAAGTCAGTCTGAGAGAGGATGTTACTCTCAAGGCTCTGCCCTTTGCCTCTAGGCGAGAGTTGAGGGACAAGAGCCTCTCCTTTGAGTGGAGCAAAAGAAGTCCTGAAATTGATGGTGATGAACACAAGTTGGAATTCAAGGCTTCGTCACATGGTCACTTCAAGGGCTTTATCAGTTGTGAGATCTCCAAGAACCAGAAGCATTTCTTCACCGTGTACCACTGCCTCAAAGAGAGTGTTGGTGAGAATAATGTTAGAGCTTGTATGCAGATTATAATGTGTGTAATGTGTACATGTATAATACATTGTTACGTGTGTACTGTACATGTATAATCATCTATTTACAATTTCAATTGTTACAGAGAACACCTCCAGCTCTGAAACTGATCAGCTGTTTGCAGATGTGAAGGAAGTGATCAAAGAGATACGCTCTGACTGGTACAGCCTGGCTATAGAACTGGACATTGACTATGCAACTAGGAAGGTGAGACCTTAAGAATGTGTCCCTCCACCACCTTGAGTGTATTCTCCCAGTGTAGTCCTAATTATGTGTGTGCACTATTTAATTGACTGCTGCGGTTATTTAATGGTTGAATAGTGAGCATTACATTTTTAGAATGAGGTGTCTATAGCAATGCTGACTCTGCATATTTGGTGGCGTCTTGTATGAAGTACCAACGTATTTAACAAGTTACTATAGCAACGTAATGTTGAGCTCTTACTAAGTATTTAATACTGTGTTTCACTGTGTGTACTGATACAGAGTCTTGAGAAGGACTATCGCTGGGTTGAGCCGTGCTTTGAGGCCATGCTGACACACTGGGTGAAGCGCTCCTCTCCTCCCCCCTCCTGGTCTGCCCTTGTTAGAGCACTAGAGTCTCCCGCCATTGCTCGTGGGGACATTGCAACAACCATTAAGGTTGGCAACTATCAACTATATCACAATTGAAAGCTTTATTTTGTATAAATTGTTGCAGTACATGTTCTATATGCTCTATGTTACAAATGCAAGTAGCTAATAATTATTTGATTTCTCTTTACAGACAAAAGCTACCAGCGACATCTCTCCTGATGTTTGTCATCTCACTCACGGTGGTAAGCATAATCAGTCTTGATTTGATTAACAGCAGTGACTTAAGTGCATTATACGTAACTGTAGCTGATCTTATCAGTACAATACAGAGTTCCCTTCAGTAATGTGTGTTTCAGTTAGTAGGCATTGCTTAGGAATAATGATAGTGTTCTGTTGTTGTCATGATTGTGTGTTCCTTCCAGAGGGACTGAGTGTGGATCATCATTTGAGGGTAGTGAGGACAGCTGCCTGGGAGGTGAGGGGGACATGGCGTCCTCTGGGAGTGCAGTTGGGTGTCAATGAGGGGACACTAGATGTGAGTGCTCTGCTGTGTGTGTACTGAACACTGTATAGCAGTAGATGACTGTGTACTAATAGCCCTGTGCTCATACAGTCGTGCATCATCAGTTAAGGAATGTGCCAGATGGTCTGATTGGTCATAATTAACAATGTTGCGCACTATTAAGATAATTATGTTCCTCTTTCCCTGTGTTAATTGCAACTGATTCCCTTCAACAACTTAACATAGTTTCAGCCGATATACCGTAGAGAACTAGATAGTACAGAATGATGTCATTATAATAATAATGTCCAATGCAGGTAATTGCTGAGGAGAATGCCAGAAGACCCAACAGTGTCACTAAGTGTTTCACAGACATGCTTGTGGAGTGGTTGCAAGACGGTCCACAACTGGAGGACTTGTTGACAGCTCTAGAGTCTCCCGTTATCCATAGAGCTGACATTGCTGAAGACCTCAAGGGAACATTGCTAGTAAAGAACTAGCCTAACAACGTTCTCCTCTAGCCATTATAAAGTATGACTGCTGACATTGTATTATTTTGTTAGTACCTATTATAAATGTTTTTGTGATCACTATAGCTACTACCACTACATACACTCATAATTGTAATGCTTTGTTGAGTCAATGTCTGTCCACACAATTGTCACATGTCAGAGGGAATATTATTATGTTGTCAATAATAAATGTATTGCACTGTGCAGCATAATAAGAGCTCAACTTATTTATGGGATGCATGATAATACACACAGATTGGTGAAGAATAGGTGTGGTTAAGGGTGTGGCTAGAAGATCTGGTTCATATCCCTCACGGGGACTTTAGGTTTATAATTTTGGTATAAATATTACACACAACTCTTAGTGGATTGCTTAGTTAATGATCTTTAGTAATTTGCCACTTTTATTGTTAATGATTATTATGTCATAATTATAGCGGTAAAAAAATGCAACAGTAATGACGTATACTGCATACTAGGCTAAACATTGTCAAAGTTTCCATGATGATCAATGTTGTCATGTTTCCTTGGTAACGGGCTTGCTTGTCTTGACAATTATAATGTCTTCAACTTGTCCCATCAGAGTGTCCATGATTATATAGATTAGAAACAGCGTGCCTATAGAGTTGTAGTGGATGGAGGAAAGTGACATGGTCGTATTTATAATCATGGTACACGACAATTTCACAGCATCATATTTATTGTACAGTTACACCCACACCCACACTCACACACACACATACACACACACACCCACACACACACCCACACCCACACACACTAAATGACCCAGATTGTGGGGGATGGTGGGAGTGAGTGATGAAAGAAGATCTTTACTGCAACACAATAATTATACGGGCTCAAAGAAACCAAATTTGCTAACAATTTTATTGAACTTTACAATGCATAGATCTCAATGCAGGAAGATGACTGTTTAATTTCCAGTTCATAGAATACAACACATATGCATATCGATCATTCTATTTGTTAAATGTAGCGCAGTCCAACAAAAATTGGTTTAAATTTTGTCTTATGCTGTGTCCAAGCTAATTAAGAAGAAATAAATATTCGTATTATTGCTAGAGCAGTAGTTATAGTTAAACACATTGGAATAGCAACCGGGGGTAGCTAAACGTCCGACCTTGAGAATCGGAAACGGTGGGTTAAAGATCTTTGGAGGCGCGCCAACTGTATAATTTGTATATAATTATGCGCAGTACCAGCAACGTAACGTATTTGTCAATGATGATGGTTCTATTATCTCCAGGTCATAATTATTAAACGGTTAATTCATAATGCCAAGACACAATAATGTCATCAGCTAGCTACTAAACACATACAGCTCTCAAAATGACAACTGAACGATCTACTAGTAGCTACACGATAACAATAATAAACTAGATAGCTGGCTAGATAATCACTCGCTAAAATGCTGATACTAGAGCTAATAGCAGACAACTCAATTGTGAAGTTGAAATCGTTATCCAAAATTCATAGTCCAAATCGTTGCAGTAGGTGAGAGGGGGCTTTACTCAGTCTTGCTTGGTGGGGGTTCAGATTTCTGTTGGGCCCAGGAAAGAAGTGTTGAACTATCAGCGTTGCTCAGGCTCCAGATACTTTGGTTCTCAAAGAGGTCATAGGTGGTGGTTGAGAGTGTGGTGTCCTCGGAGGGTGAGGTTGGGTCGGTGGTGCTACTGCTGATAGGTAGGGGGCTCATATCGGAGGTGATGTCATTACTGTAGAATGGAGCAGTGTCTGTTGACCACGTTCTTGGACAGCACATCCATAGACTTTGACAACTTCTTCAAATCGAATACTTCTCCAGAGCCTTTCGTTGCTTTCGCCTCACTTTTATAGGACACAGAACTACTGCTCCTCATTCCGAACTTGGTCTGCACGAATACTGTAGCTACAAGGCAGAGTATCACAAGCAGCCAAAACGGTACAGACAACCAGGCCAGTGTTTTCTCCCATTCGGGCCGAGGCTGTAAGGCAATACACGCCGCTAATAGTTGATGGGGGAGGATGGCTAGTAGAGGGTAGAGGAACTCGTTGCCAGTGGAGGTTTGTAATCGTAGAGTGGTGGAGACTTGGGTCAGTGTGTAATCTGGAGTGAACCTGCACGTATGGATGATGAGATTTGTAATACACTGTTGCAAGATACGTACGGCACATCAGTATACTGTATAGCGGGTAATTTTCTTTGGTGAAAATTTGCGTATGAATTCTACCAATTTAAATAGTTTGTATTTTAAATATTCGTACAGCTCAGGATAGTGATGTTGAACCTATTGCGAGAGAATTTCGTAGTTTTAATTTTCGTATCATACTCTTCAATACGAAATATCCGAAAATTTGAACCATACGAAAATAACCCGCTATACGGTATATACATGTAATTATACTGTGATACACACTGTACATATACACACACTGATAGAGCTCGCTGAAGGGATTTTGACTTACGTTATTTCAATTTTCTTCGATCGGTTTGGTTTAATGGTGATGTCCTTGTTACAGTTAGAGATAACAAAGCCTCTCCCCTCACAACTGCCACCCTCCAGTCCGATGATACGCAAGGTGATGGAGGTGGAGCCAGAGTTATGCATTCTAAAGGTCTTGGTGAGCTTGAGGGGGTCTGCTAGCGGGTCCACAACAGTACCAGCTGTGTGTGTGTGTGGGGGGGGGGGGGTTAGGAGTGTGTACAGGCACGCTATGGCAGTAAATGTAGTTACAGCATCTGTCTGTATGTAACACACAACACATGACTTATTGAGAGGCATGGAAATAATACGTACATTTTAAAATGAATACAATAATTACGGAAAATGTTAAGTCTCTAATGGTGCCTAATAGCTGGGTGTGTGTGTGTGTGTGTGTGTGTGTGTGTGTGTGTGTCCATGCTTGACCTACCTAGACAGTTCTCCATGACAGAGTTGGGGAACTCAAACATGAGAGGTTCAGTGCCGGGCTGGACACTGTCAATAGCAACCGAACCCTGAACCCCGCTCCCCTGCACAATGACGTAATCAAACACAGTCAAGTTGTTTCTCAACAAAAGCAGCGTATTCAACTCCTGGTCTACTTTAGGACTGAAAGCAACCGCCATTTCAAACAGTTTGCTGTGTGGAGGCAGTAACGTTGTGGCCAGGGCTGTCTCAGGTGATGCACTAGACACAAAACTGAAGGAATTTGACAAATGAGAAAAGTTGAGATTTCGTAGTCGTGGGTCGAATCGGTCCAATAGAGAGTCGATGATGGTTTGCGGGTGAGTGTAGTGACTGAGGAAAACTGGTTGAACCAGTAGGGGCACGTCTGATGGGTTCGTTATGCGGAGACGATGAATCTGTAGCAAAAGAACGAGTGTGGTAGGTAACTAAAGAGTGTGGTAGGGAACTAAAGAGTGTGGTACATGTAGGTAACTAAAGAGTGTGGTAGGGAACTAAAGAGTGTGGTAGGGAACTAAAGAGTGTGGTAGTAAACCAATGAGTGTGGTAGGCAACTAATCACTACATACTGTATATAATGTACAGTGGTGTACGGAGTGTACTAGCCTTGGGTGAGATGACATGCTATCAAATACTGTGAGAGTGAACACTAACTTCTGCTGCCTAAGACATGACAGCTCTAGACTAATAATAAAGGGAGTAAGTGGAGGAAAAGAGGAGAGATTGGGGGAGGTTACTGTGAGTGAAGGACATGTTAGACTAGGTACCCTGACTTACTGATGTGTTTCCCACTGTGGTTGGCTCCAGTGTGACCAGCTTCTCCTTGACCAGGTTAGGCCAGGTCAGACTCACATCTACAGGCACTCGTACCTCTCCACCTCCAACAGAGCTCACTACAATACTGGCATTGAAACTGCAAGAGAGAGAGAGAGAGAGGTTGAACCATTTGCTTATGGCATCCCCAACAAGTACATGTACAGAAATAATTATAGGCTGGCTATGAGCAATTGTAACAATCAGTGCCACCTGACTTACATTGTACCTACGTACAGTATCCATATAGAAATTGATTTAAAGCAGCTAAAACCAGTGCTCTAAAATGCTAAACCGAAAAATATACTGGGGCTGTATATGCATGATTGTAGGCACACACACACATTGAACTGTAAGTCAGGTGAGGCTTACACTGTGCGTCCATCGTCCACCAGGCCCCTCCAGGAGGCCCACAGAGTGGTGAGCAGTTGTAGCTCTCGAGACGGGTCCTGGGGGGCTGAGTTAGAGGACCACAACCCCAGGGAGCTGGCCGGCTTTTTCAGATATACAGTGTCCCCCAGTAGGGGGTCAATCACAACAGAGCCAATCTGTGTGTGTGTGTGTGTGTGGGGGGGGGGGAGGTGGTATGGTGAGTGTGTGAGTGTGTGGGGGGAGGGGGGTATGGTGAGTGTGTGAGTGTGTGGGGGGAGGGGGTATGGTGAGTGTGTGTGTGTTAAGTGTGTACACAGCATGCACACGGGTCCCCAATGAACGGTTTGTGTACAAAGCAACCCCTCGACAAAGGCCACCTCGGTTTACTGACCAAAAACATGCTCCCCAAAAGTGTCTGTTATAAAAAGAGGTTCCGTAATAGTACGTTCACAGTAACAATACGGTTCCGATTTATAATTACCTCAATTTTTTCCGTTGGTCTCAGTCGTGGCAAACCATCCACACCCTCTTCAAAGTATACCCGGGGGTCATCAAGGTCAGAGTTCACAGAGGTCACGTCGACAGCTTTATGAAACAAATTCCATGCACTCAATCCGACCCTTGCCCTCAGGTAGGGGAAAATCCCCTTGAAACTAATTGCCCCAGGGCTCACTTTCAATCTACTCTCGGCCGTCTTGAAATAAACAGGAACGTGTAGAACTTTATCGAACGATGTGCTGACGATAACTTCCCCGCTGTAGGTACTGATGGTGTTTGGATTAGACACAGTCACGGTGAATTGGGCGCTGTGTTCAGGTTCGAGGGTGTGAGGGGGGTGGAGTGGGCGGGAGGGTGGGGGGTGCCATTAGTGGTGGGGTGTACGGAGGACAGTTGGACACTCGTAAACGGGAGATTGGCACTCACAGAGTAGGAAATGATGGATATCTGCAGAGACAAACTAACGTATCAGCAGGCCATAATTATGAATTTGTACGAACACTGTACAAAATGTACGTGTAACAGAAACACTATTAAGAGTCGTTGTAAGGATTATAACGTGGTTCCATGTACATCATAAATAGTCAGTTCGAGCAGCTGTGGATATGTGCAAACAACTTGTACATACGTATCAAGTATAATTAAGGCAGATGACAGTAGCATTACATTGAGAGGACTATTGCAACAAGGAGCACTTACTTGCACAGGGTTGATGTTGTGCAGTGTGAAGGTCTTGGAGACAGTGCCCGGCTGAGAGAGCACTCCAAATTGCAAACTCCAGAGAATCCTCATCACTGTTCTCCAACGAGTATACTGCAACCAATTAACCAACTATCAATGATGTTGTATATACATTGTAGATGTACATCTTTCAACAGCCATTAACTTAAGTATCGTTGATCCAATGTCAACAATTTTATGATTTTCTGAAAGAGACCTTTCAAATGATGTATTTCATAATTCAATCCAAAATTTGGTTGAGGTCAGTGTACATACAGGAAATGACCTCATAATATTATTATGGTCTGTCTCTTTCTTTGCAACCTCCCCTGGCAGAGTCTGCAGGAGGGCTGGACAGTGACGACATTGGACTGCATCTCAAGATCCTGATCCTGTCCCTCCTCGAGCTAGAACCCGGCCGTCGCCGTCATCGTGCTGCAGCCGGAGATGCCAACACTCTCAGAGCAAACATCCCACAGAGGTGAGAATCTAGGACACAGTGTTATGTACTCTCTCTCCCTATCTTTCAATTTTGGGGACTCTTTCAGCTGCCATAACTTGAATTCCGTGGATCCAATTTTCAATGATTTTTTTGATTTTCCGAAAAGCTTAGAAAGTCAAATGTTTCATAATAATTATTCCAGCAATAAAACTATATGTCAATTTGGTTATACGTGGATAATAAATAGCCCATGGTCCAAGGCGGAAAAATGACAAATTAGGGTCCCAACAAAATGTTGGATTGAAACACACCATTTGAAAGGTATCTTTGTAAGCTTTCATGAAATTTTTGAAATTGGATCATCGGAACAAAAGTTATAGCTGCTGAAAGATCTTCAGCTACACCACCACCAACCCCGTTTAAATTGTTTGGGAGACTCTTTCAGCTGCCATAACTTGTATTCCGTGGATCCAATTGCAATAATTTTTTGATTTTCTGAAAGCTTACAAAGAGACCTTTCAAATGGTGTAATCAAAGTTCATATTCCAGCAATAAAACTATTTGTCAATTTGGCCATACCATGAATTATGGTCCAAGGCCGAAAAATGACAAATTAGGGCCCCAACGAAATTTCGGATTGAAACACACCATTTGAAAGGTCTCTTTCTAAGCTTTTAGAAAATCATACAATTTTTGACATTGGATCAACGGTATTAAAATTACGGCCGTCGAAAAATCAGGTCTGTTTTTAGAGCTGTCTTTCAGAAGTCGTAACTTGTGTTGGGAGCATCCTATATCCAGTAGCTGTTTGGTAGTATGTGGGTGGATGTCACAATGTTTAAGTTATTCAAAAACTAATACCTTATGATGTGATTTGTGTTGCCCAGGTGAACACCAAGGCAGCTGGCAAGGCGGCCATCCACTGTGCCTGTGCAGCTGGCAATGTGGACGTGCTCAAGGTCATCATGGAGTTCGCCCCCAATGTGGAAGTGGGGGTATGTGCATCATTCTAGCCTCTGCTGTATACACTACATGTGTGTGTGTGGATGGTGTTATATTGTGCTGGTCTGTATTTCTAAATAGTGTGTGTTTCATTGCATAGGATGAAGACGGTGACAGACCACTGCATCTCTGTGCTTACAGGTGAACTGTAGCTCTACCATTATCAGGAATGCCATTACCTAAATTAATGGCTGGCCCAGTTTTATCTTGTACGCCATTAATTGATATTATTTGTCCGTATAGTGATGAAGATGAAGCCACGACCATTCTTATCGATGCTGGAGCTGATGTCAACTCTAAGAATTCTAAGGGGGCGTCCCCTCTCATCATAGCAGCTGTCAAGGGCCACTACAGTGTGCTGAGGAAGCCAGCTAACCATCCCAACATCAAGCTCCATGAGCAGGTGAGGCAGAGCATGCAGTAAGATATGATATGTGGGAGAAGACTGGGCAGTCTAAATCATGGCAGCTGATTATCTACTACCCTCCTAATATCACCTCCCCACCCACACGCCCACACCACACACACACACCACACGCCCACACACACACACCACACACACACACCACGCCCACACACATTGGATTCCGATGGAGACACTGCACTTCACTGCGCCGTCCTCGCTCAGAAGAATGAGAGTGTGACGATCCTATTGGACGCTGGAGCAGACCCCACCCTCCTCAACTTCAGACTATTCACACCAATCCACGAGTCTGCTCGTATTGGGTTCTTACCGTGAGTACTTGATCATGTGACATGGCAGGTCCCGTCAATTGTGTATATATAACATGAAGTACGAAAATAAAAGTTGTGTTTTGTAGCTGGCTTTAATATAATTATGTCTATAGATATGACTGTGTACGTTTTTGTTTTAACAGGAGTGCATTCCTTGTTTTAAGATTAGACGTTTCTAACTCAAATTATGGTCTCTCAAAGTTAGCTCCGAAAACAGTAAAATGATCATATCAAGGCCCTAGTATACACTGCATGTATAATCCATACTCTTATCCCCCCTGCAGAGCTGTGGAGCACTTCAACCGTCGGTTTGTGGAGCACATCAACCTGCTCAAGGACGACGGGTACACTCCCCTCCACCTGGCAGCACTCAATGATCACCTGGACGTTGTCACTGCCTTTGCTGAAGTGGTGAGTGGCTGGCTGTAGATATGGTCTTACATGTAGTAGAGCACTACACAATTTTTAAGAATTTTCAAGAATGGAAAGTACAATCCAAGTCAAAACTTAGTGGAAAGCCTTTATATTGCACAGATAATTATGTGACACTTTTAAGTTATTATACAGTGGCCTTTGTTGAGGAGTTGTTAAAATCTACACTAATTTGGGACCTTGTTGCCTGGCTTTTATTGCAGTTTAACTTTCTTCAGGGGTGGCCATTATAATCTGACCTCTCTCCCCCACAGGTGCAGTGTGACATCAATGCTAAGACCAACCAAGGTCAGACAGCACTTCATCTTGCTGTCCACCAAGGTCACGCTCGTATCATCGAGAGACTGGTGGGGTTCGGGGTAGACATGAATATTCTAGACAGTGATGGAGACACAGCTCTTCACATGGCCGTGGTCAAGGAGACAGTGGACAACCTCACACAAGAGACTCCTCAACTCAAGAAGGTAGGCTAGTAGGAATGCTAAAAGTTGTGGCTGTTCAAAGATGCTCTAGTTAACGCAGGGCCTTAGAGTCCTAGAGTTAGCTCTGTAACTAGAGTTCTGATGATCCAAATTCAACGATTTTATGATTTTCTGAAAGCTTAGAAATAGCTCTTTCAGATGGTATGCTCAAATCCCAAATTGGGAACTGGCCATAATTTTCTGTTTTCGGGAAGATACCGCGTGGGCTATAGCCCATGGTATTTTGTCAAAATCAAGCCCAAAATTAGACCTTTGATTTTAACACATCATCTGAAAAACACCTCTCTCTAAGCTTTAAACAAATCGTAAAATTAATGTGATCGGACCATCGGAACTAAAGTTATAGCCCTTCAAACATATTCAAATTGAACGCTGTGTCGCATTATTACATGTACTTACCCATCATGTGTACACTGTGCTTAGATTGCACTGTGAACATACACGTATGCCCCTCCCCCTCTACCAGGTGAAAGACAGGTTGCCTGGTCAGCAGCTGAAGGCGGTTATTCCGTGCTTCCTAGTACAAGAAGGTTCAGAGATGTTCAAGACTAACAAGAAAGGCCGGAATCCATTGGAGGTTTGCTCACCTGACGTAGCAACCATCGTCATGGGCTTCGACAAGGACGGGTGAGCTGGGGACACAACTATATATAGCCACTTCATTGTAATTTCACTGAATTTATTCAATCCATTTTAAGACCTAAAATGCACTGTTGTTGGTAGCAAAAGCTTGTTATAATTGCTAAATTTAACAGCAGTCCAAGGAAGTAGATAGCACAGCTGCAGCTAGTTGTGTACTAGGGTATGTACTAGCATACCTGTATAATGTTGTTGCTACTGTATAGATTTTGATTTTTAGTTATGTGTACTGAACTACCTCCTTGCAGTGGAGGTGTGAAGTTCCATGGTAGTCTGAAATCACCTGCTCCCCCAGTGGTGGTTCAGGGCACACAGAGAGGACCTTTGGTGAGCCAGATACTGTTGCCTCTTTGATATACTAGCTTTATAAACAGTACATGCTGTTAACTGTACCCACTCTGAATTAGTCTTGCCCTTGCATCCATCAGGTGTACCCTACTCCCCTGCGTACTGGCAGTGCCACCCACCACCCACCCACAGCCTCTCTGCCAGTTGGAGTTATGGACACTGCTGGAGCCACTGGAGGTGGTAAGACCTTGTATTTTTGTGCTGTACCCTCCCCCATTGTCTTAAAACTTTCTTTGTTAGGTCACCTTTGTTAGGGTGACCTTTCCAACTATGTGTTCAGATACAAGTTCTGTAAGTCTGTATTTAAAGTGGTCTTTACATGACTGTACTTTATATGGTTGTGCGTATTGCACAGAACCAACTCTGAGCAATAGTCTGTTCTGTTCTTGTCTAATTATTCATATCCCCCTCCAGGTAGTGTGGGTGTGGCCATTGAGCCGTGCTTCCTGTGTGAGGCTCCAGTGGACGTCAAGTTTGAGCCATGTGGTCACGTTGTCATGTGTGCAGAATGTGCACAGAGAGCCAAGAAATGCCCCATTTGCAAAGTGAGTACATAGCAATTTGAAAGCTTCTACTTTATCATAAGTAACTTCCCAGTTAGTACATGTATAGTTTTTTTTTGTACTTATCAAGTAATGTTATGATTCTCCTACACAGGCTGCAGTCAAGACTATCTCCAAGCTGTCCAAGGTTTGTGTGATGTGTAATGAAGAGGAGGCCACAGCCACTGTCAAGCCATGTGATCACACCTTCTGTCCAGGTACTGGTACTTAATGATAGGTATATGTATCACTCAGAAACAGCCTCTTTGTGTATTATATAAGCCCCCACTATCCTCCACAGTCTCACCTTTCTTTCATATGTACTAGCTTTCATTTACTGTCTTCTCCCTCTCTCACTGTATAGAATGTGCCCGGAGGATGAAGACATGCTTCGAGTGTCGAGTGCTTATTACTGCAAAAGAGGGACTACGTACGTAAACTGCATTACAAGTTTACACAAGTTGTGTTGCTTAATTAGATAACCTCTATAACTGTATAGTACATGTACTTAGCAATAATGTGATTTTATGTCCCCACACACACACACACATACATCTGAGATCACCTGCCCCACTGCCACAGCTATAGGCACACAGAGAGGTGGTGAGCCAGTCTGAGATCACCTGCCCCCCTACTGCCACAGCTATATAGGGCACACAGAGAGGTGGTGAGCCAGTCTGAGATCACCTGCCCCCCCACTGCCACAGCTATAGGGCACACAGAGAGGTGGTGAGCCAGTCTGAGATCACCTGCCCCACTGCCACAGCTATAGGGCACACAGAGAGGTGGTGAACCAGTCTGAGATCACCTGCCCCCTACTGCCACAGGGCACACTAGAGAGGTGGTGAGCCAGTCTAAGATCACCTGCCCCCTACTGCCACAGGGCACACTAGAGAGGTGGTGAGCCAGATACTGTTGAACATTGCCTCTTTTATAAACATGAACAGTGTATGCTATTAATAAGTACCCACTCTGAATTAGTCCTGCCCTTGCATCCATCAGGTGTACCCTACTCCCCTGCGTACTGGCAGTGCCACCCACCACCCTCCCACAGCCTCTCTGCCAGTTGGAGTTATGGATATTGCTGGAGCCACTGGCGTGGTAAGACCTGTCTCTGTGCTGTACCTTAATTTGTCTTAAAACTTTCTTTGTTAGGGTGACCTTTCCAGTTATGTGTTTAAATACAAGTTCTGATAAATCTCATATTTTAAGTGGTCTTTACATGACTGTACTTTATATGGTTGTGCATATTGCACAGAACCAACTCTGAGCAATAGTCTTATCTACTCTACTATTTAATTGACTGCTGCCGTTATTTAATGGTTGAATAGTGAGCATTCATTTTTAGAATGAAGTATCTATAGCAATGCTGACTCTGCATATTTGGTGGCGTCTTGTATGAAGTACCAACCTATTTAACAGATTACTATAGCAACGTAATGTTGAGGCCTTACTATAAGTATTTAATACTGTGTTTCACTGTGTGTACTGATACAGAGTCTTGAGAAGGACTATCGCTGGGTTGAGCCGTGCTTTGAGGCCATGCTGACACACTGGGTGAAGCGCTCCTCTCCTCCCCCCTCCTGGTCTGCCCTTGTTAGAGCACTAGAGTCTCCCGCCATTGCTCGTGGGGACATTGCAACAACCATTAAGGTTGGCAACTATCAACTATATTACAATTGAAAGCTTTATTTTGTATAAATTGTTGCAGTACATGTTCTATCCTCTACGTTATAAACACAAGTAGCTAATATTTGATTTCTGTTTACAGACAAAAGCTACCAGCGACATCTCTCCTGATATTTGTCATCTCACTCACAGTGGTAAGCATAATTATATACATTAGTCTTTATTTGATTAACAGCAGTAAAGTCCATTATAACTGTAGCTGATCTTATCAGTACAATACAGAGTTCCCTTCAGTAATGTGTGTTTCAGTTAGTAGGCATTGCTTAGGAATAATGATAGTGTTCTGTTGTTGTCATGATTGTGTGTTCCTTCCAGAGGGACTGAGTGTGGATCATCATTTGAGGGTATTGAGGACAGCTGCCTGGGAGGTGAGGGGGACATGGCGTCCTCTGGGAGAGCAGTTGGGTGTCAATGAGGGGACACTAGATGTGAGTGCTCTGCTGTGTGTGTACTGAACACTGTATAGCAGTAGATGACTGTGTACTAATAGCCCTGTGCTCATACAGTCGTGCATCATCAGTTAAGGAATGTGCCAGCAGTACTGATTGGTCATAATTAGCCTGCATGTGCAAACCCTTATTAGCCTATAGCAATATTATCCTCATTCCTATCCTCTGTGTGCCTGTGGTGTCAGTGACTCTATAGCTGTAGTAGTGAAATCAGTAGTTCACATGTACACCCACCACACACACACACACCCACACACACGCACGCACACACACACAAACACACACACACACACACACACACACACACACACACACACGCACACACTTGTGTTCAGGCCATCAAGAGAGACTATCCGAACGAGTCTGATATGTGTTTCACTAAACTACTGGAGCAATGGTTGACAAGATCCACCCCCGCCCCCACACTAGGAGCACTCATCCAAGCACTCGAGTCCTGTCATTAGTCGTGGAGACTTTGCCCAACAAATGGAATCTAAACTAACCTAGCTTACAGTAACAGCTCCACTGTAATAAATTTATTGTACTGTGTAGCATAATAAAAGAGCTCATCAACACTTTAAGGTTTATATTTGGTATAAATATTACACACAACTCTTAGTAGATTGCTTAGTTAATGATCTTTAGTAATTTGCCACTTTTATTGTTAATGATTATTGTGTCATAATTATAGCAGTAGAAAAATGCAACATTTATGACGTATACTGCATACTAGGCTAAACATTGTCAAAGTTTCCATGATGATCAATGTTGTCATGTTTCCTTGGTAACGGGCTTGACAATTAACGTCTTCAACTTGTCCCATCAGAGTGTCCATGATTATATAGATTAGAAACAGCGTGCCTATAGAGTTGTGGTGGATGGGGGAAAGTGACATGGTCGTATTTATAATCATGGTACACGACAATATCACATGCAGCATGGGAATGCATGGGGATAATAGAACCATCATCATTATGACAAATACGTTACGTTGCTGGTACTGCATGCGTATAAATTATATACAAATTATTCAGCCAATTATGATGGTTCTAGTATCCCCCTACTGTCCTGCATGGAGTTTTGGCTGTGTAATAGCATTTTTAATTACCTTATAATAATTAATCACCCTCATGCAGTAGTCTGTAGTCTCGCGCAGCCAGCCCCGGATGTTTTCTATTTAAACGCTAGGTCGATACCAATTTTAATCAGGGGTGCGAGACTACATGTATAATAATAATACTCTGTCTACATTCCTTATACTTGCATGTATGTGAGTATACATTACCCTGCAGGTCACAAATTGTTAATTGTTAATTCATAATGCCAAGACACAATAATGTCATCAGCTAGCTACTAAACACATACAGCTCTCAAAATGACAACTGAACGATCTACTAGTAGCTACACGATAACAATAATAAACTAGATAGCTGGCTAGATAATCACTCGCTAAAATGCTGATACTAGAGCTAATAGCAGACAACTCAATTGAAATGAGGTTAAGTTGAAATCGTTATCCAAAATTCATAGTCCAAATCGTTGCAGTAGGTCAGAGGGGGGCTTTACTCAGTCTTGCTTTGTGAGGGTTCAGATTTCTGTTGGGCCCAGGAAAGAAGTGTTGAACTATCAGCGTTGCTCAGGCTCCAGATACTTTGGTTCTCAAAGAGGTCATAGGTGGTGGTTGAGAGTGTGGTGTCCTCGGAGGGTGAGGTTGGGTCGGTGGTGCCACTGCTGATAGGTAGGGGGCTCATATCGGAGGTGATGTCATTACTGTAGAATGGAGCAGTGTCTGTTGACCACGTGTTGGGGCTGTCCCAGTTAGGACTGGTGCTCTGCAGAGGAGAGAGAGGGAGTATCATGATCAGAATAATATACACAGTGTATACTGTACGTCTGCTAAAACATACACACACACATATATATACCACAAGGAATGTACAGTCATAAAATATGTAAAACAATGTACAAAAAAAACAAAATAATCTCTCACCTTTCCCTCCCCAGCAGGCCAGCCAGCACTCCTAGACCTTCCTGGTGCCAGACTCTTGCTGGAGATAGAGCCCTTCTCCCCGCGAGACGAGAACTGTTGACCCGGAGCACCCACGGCCGAGACAGCAGGGAAATCAGTCACAAACTCTCCTCCTAGATCACTCTCCATGCTGTAAGTACGGCTCCTTCTTGGTCTCTCTGGCAATAGATTACTTTGACGATAGGGAATCAAGTCAGGGTCTTCCGGGGACTGCTCGCTGAAGTCTGGATTGTCCTATCCTCTCGATCCAATAGAGGAGGGGCTAACATCTGGTCCAAACTTGGCAGGGGAGGGGGCATCAATAGGATGTCTAGGTTGATCTCTTTCCATAGCAGCAATAGCTCTTTCCCGTTCAATAAGTTTCATGATGTATTGTCTCTTTCTCAAATACTGCTGGTCATATATGCCCCCCTCCTCCATGGGTGGCACCTGGAGCCTGTGTGAGTGATGGTGGTGGTCCCAAGGTCCTTGTGGACGATAGCTGTACTCTCGTGCTCTCTGCATGTACAGATGATGCATATACGCTTCCATATTCGGATGCATGTGTTGTCTGCCATGTCCGCTCTTTGGTGCCATCATTGGTGAGCGACCACGATAGTGCTCTCGACTATGACGCCCCATAGGCATCGGTGGGAAGTCCTCAGGCCCACTGTACGGTTCGTCCATTGCCATTGGATTGTGATGTTCAAGTGAGGGATAGTCACTGTACGGCATATGCGATCCCTCGGGGAAATACGGTAAAGGTGGTGAGGGGGTCATCGATTTGCCTCCTCGTAACGGATGTGGTCTCTTAAAGTACGACCCCTCAGGGTAGGGACGCATGTGGGCATCATCAGGAGTTGGTGATAAACCAGGGGGTGGTCCTCTGGGCTGGGAGCTGTGGTCGGGACCAAATTTCCTCGGATCTGCTCGTAGACTTGGGCCAGATTTCGGTGCAAAAGTTGGAGATGGATAAAATGGTTCTGCGTTCAGGGAGAGTGTAGATAGAGGCGGCTTGAACTCATTGTCGCTTGAATTATGAGAAGATTCATCTTTCTGTGGACTCAGTGGTGCTTCAATTGGTTTCGTCATTTCAGTTTCACTTTGCTCGTCTTGTTCCGGGAGTTGGTAGTCATCATCTTCCTGTCCATCGTCAGGTTTGTCACGATCGCTCTTCTGCTTCCTACGCATAATGGCCGAGTTATTGGATAGTAAAGAAGCAGCCAGCTCTCGTGAGGAGAAGTGGGCAGACTCTGAGAACCGCCTTTACCAGAGTCCACACTGAGTAGAGTATGTGTCACACCATCCGTTTCAACCAAGCTATCAGAGTCAATTGGAATTACGATAACAGGTTCTTCAATCAACTCGCTCCTTATGATAGGTACAACATGCAGAGTTTGTGGCCGCTGTCTAACGTTTTCATCTGATTTCAGCTGGTGTTCGAGAAGATTGTCCTAACTAGTTGTGTGATCTTCTCAACAACGGGTGATTTAATTTTCTCGGAAGGTTTTTTGCCAGTACTGATTTTCTTAGTACCGTAAGTGGCGGCTTGATCTGGTGTTCTTGAAAACGAGTCAGTGAACGTCTCTTTAGTTTCTTGTTTTGTGGTCTTAGTTGTACAACCAGTCTTGATGGCAGTACTGGGAACAGCTGGGGACACGAGTACCGGTATTTCATTGCCCTCGTTTGGGGATACGTCGATAATAGTTGTCTCTGATAGTTTATTGAGTTCATTCTCAGTAGTTTTGTCACATTGCACGTTGGTTTCAGTTTTAGTTTGTACCGTATCTTCAAGAGGAGGTGTGCTGTCGTTGTCAAGTTGCTCAGTGGAATTAGACGAAGAGGAATCTTCAAATGAACCAACTAGTTGCTTAGCGTCTGTTTTGTCCGTATCCTTTTCTTTCTCTCGTTCTTTGTCTCTCCCTCTCTCCTTTTTACGAGCTTTTTCCTCTTTCTTGATCTGTTGTCGAGGTTTCCTCTTTCCTTTCATCCGAACGGTACTAATCGGTGGTTCTTTCTTGTCGACCAGTTCTGTTCTTGGTGACATGACCTCTGTACTCTCGGGCGTGTCGGGAGGATGGATGGTCTGGCCAGTGTTGGGCTCCTTGGTGACAGGTGGTGGAGGCTTCTTCACTTCAGCTACCACAGTAACCACCTACACAGAGAGATAACCGTAAATCAAGTATTATGTGGGGAATGGTGTATTTACATGCATGTACATGTCACTTAAAAAACAAGTACAGACCTGACAAGCATTTGTGTATATCCGATTATTATACAGGAATATTAACGGCTTACGCATGTACATGTACATGTACAGTACACAGAATATACAAATTACAATGACAATTAAGTGTTCAAACATAATACGTATACAATGGCTTACACATACAGTGTGTGCAATATTAATTAAGAGACTGACCTGGCTAGGTGTTTCCACTTCCTCCGACTTGTCGGTACCCGTAGATGCCGAATCACTGTTGCTAGAAACAATGCTACTCTCCGAGACCTTCCTCTCCAGCTCCTTCCGTCCGGACGGGGGGAGGGGTGAACTATCAGGCGTTATCTTTAGAGGCTTCAATTTTCGTACGATTTTTGATTTTCTCCCATTCGCTGGTGGAGAGCTCGGATTAGTTTCCGTGGGTGTTTTTGAAATGATCTCGCCTTTGGACACGGTTTTTTCGGGGATGGTTTTCTCGCTGCTACGCTTCAGTTTGGTAGGGGATGAGCAGAGTTGCGCTGGTGCACCGGTGGTTGGAGTACAAGGCTGGGTCTGCTCTCTAGCTCCAGTGTGATTGTCCGTGCCTGTTCTAGGTGGGGAGATGACACTCGGCTCAGTAACAGGAGCAATGGGGATCTTGAAGGACATTCCCTTCGGCGTGGAAGTAACAGCCGTGTGTGATCTAGATGGAACAGGTTGCAATGAGGTGATAGTTTCCTGTGATGATGGTTTTCTCTCGATCTTGCTTTGTACCACACGATGTCTGAGAGTGGGTATTTCTTGAGCAGTAGTGGGGGTTACTAGCGGCTCAGGCTTAGGTTTAGATACGGGAGTGTTCTTATCGGTAGAGGGTTTAGGAGGCTCTCGAGTTACTTCAATTTTCATAGATTGACCAGTGGACTCAGACTTCTGGTTAGAACTGCACGAAAGAGAAAAACACAGAATAAAAAAAGAACAACCATATACAATTAAATGTAGGTAGCAAATAAACTTTACTTCATACAAAATAGATGCATACTTCATTGAGTAAAAACAGAGAAAAACAAGCAACTAATCGTAAGTATAAATATGGATGTACACACACAAACTCTGCACTCTGCACTAACCTTTTCTCTCCTAATTCCTGGACCTTCTTGGACAGCACATCCATAGACTTTGACAACTTCTTCAAATCGAATACTTCTCCAGAGCCTTTCGTTGCTTTCGCCTCACTTTTATAGGACACAAAACTACTGCTTCTCATTCCGAACTTGGTCTGCACGAATACTGTAGCTACAAGGCAGAGTATGACAAGCAGCCAAAACGGTACAGACAACCAGGCCAGTGTTTTCTCCCATTCGGGCCGAGGCTGTAAGGCAATACACGCCGCTAATAGTTGGTGGGGGAGGATGGCTAGTAGAGGGTAGAGGAACTCGTTGCCAGTGGAGGTTTGTAATCGTAGAGTGGTGGAGACTTGGGTCAGTGTGTAATCTGGAGTGAACCTGCACGTATGGATGATGAGATGTGTAATACACTGTTGCAAGACACGTACGGCACATCAGTATACTGTATAGCGGGTAATTTTCGTTGGTGAAAATTTGCGTATGAATTCTACCAATTTAAATAGTTTGTATTTTAAATATTCGTACAGCTCAGGATAGTGATGTTGAACCTATTGCGATAGAATTTCGTAGTTTTAATTTTCGTATCATACTCTTCAATACGAAATATCCGAAAATTTGAACCATACGAAAATAACCCGCTATACGGTATATACATGTAATTATACTGTGATACACACTGTACATATACACACACTGATAGAACTCGCTGAAGGGATTCTGACTTACGTTATTTCAATTTTCTTTGATCGGTTTGGTTTAATGGTGATGTCCTTGTTACAGTTAGAGATAACGAAGCCTCTCCCGTCACAACTGCCACCCTCCAGTCCGATAATACGCAAGGTGATGGAGGTGGAGCCAGAGTTATGCATTCTAAAGGTCTTGGTGAGCTTGAGGGGGTCTGCTAGCGGGTCCACAACAGTACCAGCTGTGTGTGTGTGTGGGGGGGGGGGGGTTAGGAGTGTGTACAGGCACGCTATGGCAGTAAATGTAGTTACAGCATCTGTCTGTATGTAACACACAACACATAACTTATTGAGAGGCATGGAAATAATACGTACATTTTAAAATGAACAATAATTACGGAAAATGTTAAGTCTCTAATGGTGCCTAATAGCTGGGGGTGTGTGTGTGTGTGTGTGTGTGTCCATGCTTGACCTACCTAGACAGTTCTCCATGACAGAGTTGGGGAACTCAAACATGAGAGGTTCAGTGCCGGGCTGGACACTGTCGATAGCAACCGAACCCTGAACCCCGCTCCCCTGCACAATGACGTAATCAAACACAGTCAAGTTGTTTCTCAACAAAAGCAGCGTATTCAACTCCTGGTCTACTTTAGGACTGAAAGCAACCGCCATTTCAAATTAACAGTTTGCTGTGTGGAGGCAGTAACGTTGTGGCCAGGGCTGTCTCAGGTGATGCACTAGATACAAAACTGAAGGAATTTGACAAATGAGAAAAGTTGAGATTTCGTAGTCGTGGGTCAAATCGGTCCAATAGAGAGTCGATGATGGTTTGCGGGTGAGTGTAGTGACTGAGGAAAACTGGTTGAACCAGTAGGGGCACGTCTGACGGGTTCGTTATGCGGAGACGGTGAATCTATAGCAAAAGAACGAGTGTAGTAGGTAACTAAAGAGTGCGGTAGGGAACTAATGAGTGCGGTAGGGAACTAATGAGTGTGGTAGGGAACTAAAGAGTGTGGTAGGGAACTAAAGAGTGTGGTAGTAAACCAATGAGTGTGGTAAGCAACTAATCACTACATACTGTATATAATGTACAGTGGTGTACGGAGTGTACTAGCCTTGGGTGAGATTACATGCTATCAAATACTGTGACAGTGCCCATGCACTCACTTCTGCTGCCTAAGACATGACAGCTCTAGACTAATAATAAAGGGAGTAAGTGGAGGAAAAGAGGAGATATTGGAGGAGGTTACTGTGAGTGAAGTAACAAGACCAGGCAGCGTGTGTATACATGTTAGACTAGGTACCCTGACTCACTGATGTGTTTCCCACTGTGGTTGGCTCCAGTGTGACCAGCTTCTCCTTGACCAGGTTAGGCCAGGTCAGACTCACATCTACAGGCACTCGTACCTCTCCACCTCCAACAGAGCTCACTACAATACTGGCATTGAAACTGCAAGAGAGAGAGAGAGAAAGGTTGAACCATTTGCTTATGGCATCCCCAACAAGTACATTTATAAAAATAATTATAGGCTGGCTATGAGCAATTGTAACAATCAGTGCCACCTGACTTACATTGTACCTACGTACAGTATCCATATAGAAATTGATTTAAAGCAGCTAAAACCAGTGCTCTAAAATGCTAAACCGAAAAATATACTGGGGCTGTACATTTGTATATGCATGATTGTAGCTCTTCTGGGCACACACACATTGAACTGTAAGTCAGGAGAGGCTTACACTGTGCGTCCATCGTCCACCAGGCCCCTCCAAGAGGCCCACAGAGTGGTGAGTAGCTGTAGCTCTCGAGACGGGTCCTGGGGGGCTGAGTTAGAGGACCACAACCCCAGGGAGCTGGCCGGCTTTTTCAGATATACAGTGTCCCCCAGTAGGGGGTCAATCACAACAGAGCCAATCTGTGTGTGTGTGTGTGTGGGGGGGGTATGGTGAGTGTGTGAGTGTGTGGGGGGAGGGGGGTATGGTGAGTGTGTGTGTTAAGTGTGTACACGGCATGCACACAGGTCCCAATGAACGGTTTGTGTACAAAGCAACCCCTCGACAAAGGCCACCTCGGTTTACTGACCAAAAACATGCTCCCCAAAAGTGTCTGTTATAAAAAGAGGTTCCGTAATAGTACGTTCACAGTAACAATACGGTTCCGATTTATTACCTCAACTTTTTCCGTTGGTCTCAGTCGTGGCAAACCATCCACACTCTCTTCAAAGTATACCCGGGGGTCATCAAGGTCAGAGTTCACAGAGGTCACGTCGACAGCTTTATGAAACAAATTCCGTGCACTCAATCCGACCCTTGCCCTCAGGTAGGGGAAAATCCCCTTGAAACTAATTGCCCTAGGGCTCACTTTCAATCTACTCTCGGCCGTCTTGAAATAAACAGGAATGTGTAGAACTTTATCGAACGATGTGCTGACGATGACTTCCCCGCTGTAGGTACTGATGGTGTTTGGATTAGACACAGTCACGGTGAATTGGGCGCTGTGTTCAGGTTCGAGGGTGTGAGGGGGTGTGGAGTGGGCGGGAGGGTGGGGAGTGCCATTAGTGGTGGGGTGTACGTAGGACAGTTGGACACTCGTAAACGGGAGATTGGCACTCACAGAGTAGGAAATGATGGATATCTGCAGAGACAAACTAACGTATCAGCAGGCCATAATTATGAATTTGTACGAACACTGTACAAAATGTACGTGTAACAGAAACACTACTAAGAGTCGTTGTAAGGATTATGACGTGGCTCATGTACATCATAAATACATGTAGTCAGTTCGAGCAGCTGTGGATATGTGCAAACAACTTGTACATACCGGTATAAGTACAAGTGTACATAATTAAGGCAGATGACAGTAGCATTACATTGAGAGGACTTATTGTAACAAGGAGCACTTACTTGCACAGGGTTGATGTTGTGCAGTGTGAAGGTCTTGGAGACAGTGTCCGACTGAGAGAGCACTCCAAACTCCAGAGAATCCTCGTCACTGTTCTCCAACAAGTACTGCAACCAATTAACCAACTATCAATGATGTTGTATATACATTGTAGATGTACATCTTTCAACAGCCATTAACTTAAGTATTGTTGATCCAATGTCAATGTCAACAATTTTATGATTTTCTGAAAGCTTAGAAAGAGACCTTTCAAATGAAAATTTCGTTGAGGTATGTCAGGTTAGTAGCATACATACAGGAAATGACTAGTCTTCAACGTCCTACGTCATGGACCGGCACAATGATTTGATTTTGGGACTCATGATCCTTACCGACTTCCATGTGGATTCAAGCTGAAATCAAACAAAAAAGATGAATCGCGAGAGCTAAAGTTATCATAAGCACACCAGGTGGAAACTATCTTACATTGGACGTATTTGGCCAAAATGTAGCAGCAATTGCTGAAATAGATGAAGCCGAAGTCACTGCTGACAACCTAATCTCTGCACAGCCCTTCTCATGTTCTTATAATGGTACTGTCATGAACTCAGTTACGCGACCTTGATAACTACCAGTGCGAATGTAAAATGCTTCTACTACATATACTAAATTAATAACCTTGAATTTAAATACAACATATTTCTTTTAATTCGTAAAACAAGCATGTTTTCTTACGCTCGCCCCACAATGTTCAACATTCTCCTAGTATTATTATTGTCTGTCTCTTTCTTTGCAACCTCCCCTGGCAGAGTCTGCAGGAGGGCTGACAGTGACGACATTGGACTGCATCTCAAGATCCTGTCCCTCCTCGAGAACCCGGCCGTCATCGTGGCAGCTGCATGCTGCAGCCGGAGATGCCAACACTCTCAGAGAGTTCCTACGCAAACATCCCACAGAGGTGAGGACACGGTGTTATGTACTCTCTCTCCCTTCTTTCAAATTTGAGGACTCTTTCAGCTGCCATAACTTGAATTCCGTAGATCCAATTTCAATGATTTTTTGATTTTCCGAAAGCTTAGAAAGAGACCTTTCAAATGTTTTATATTCCAGCAATAAAACTATTTGTCAATTTGGTTATACGTGGATAATAAATAGCCCATGGTCCAAGGCGGAAAAATGACAAATTAGGGTCCCAACAAAAATAATGTTGGATTGAAACACACCATTTAAAAGGTATCTTTGTAAGCTTTCAGAAAATCATGAAATTTTTGAAATTGGATCATCAGAATAAAAGTTATAGCTGCTGAAAGATCTTCAACTACACCACCACCAACCCCGTTTAATTATTGCTTGGGAGACTCTTTCAGCTGCCATAACTTGAATTCTGTGGATCCAATTGCAATAATTTTTTTGATTTTCTGAAAGCTTAGAAAGAGACCTTTCAAATGGTGTCATCAAAGTTCATATTGCAGCAATAAAACTATTTGTCAATTTGGCCATACCGTGGATAATATAAATATAGCCCATGGTCCAAGGCCGAAAAATGAGAAATTATGGCCCCAACGAAATTTCGGATTGAAACACCATTTGAATGGTCTCTTTCTAAGCTTTTAGAAAATCATAAAATGTTTGAGATTGGATCAACGGTATTAAAATTATGGCTGTTGAAAGATGTTCCCTCTCCCCCTTCAGTTTAATCTTTAATCTCAGAATAGTACGATCTTTGGTTTAATCAATGGTTTGGGGATTCTTTCAGCTGCCATAACTTGAAGTCTGTGGATCCAATTTTAACTATTTTCTGATTTTCTGAAAGCATAGAAAGAGACCTTTCAAATGACATCACCAAAGTTCGTATTTGAGCAATAAAACTATTTACCACACCATGTATAATAAATAGCCCATGGTCCAAGGCCGAAAAATGACAAATTATGGCCCCGATGAAATTTTGGATTGAAACACATCATTTGAAAGCTCTCTTTCTAAGCTTTCAGAAAATCATAAAATTTTTGAGATTGGATCAACGGTATTAAAATTATGGCCGTCGAAAAATCAGGTCTGTTTTTAGAGCTGTTTTTCAGAAGTCGTAACTTGTGTGGGGAGCATCCAGTAGCTGTTTGGTAGTATGTGGGTGGATGTCACAATGTTTAAGTTATTCAAAAACTAATACCTTATGATGTGATTTGTGTTGCCCAGGTGAACACCAAGGCAGCTGGCAAGGCAGCCATCCACTGTGCCTGTGCAGCTGGCAATGTGGACGTGCTCAAGGTCATCATGGAGTTCGCCCCCAATGTGGAAGTGGGGGTATGTGCATCATTCTAGCCTCTGCTGTATACACTACATGTGTGTCTGTGGATGGTGTTATATTGTGCTGGTCTGCATTTCTAAATAGTGTGTGTTTCATTGCAGGCTGCTCGTATTGGGTTCCTACCGTGAGTACTTGATCATGTGACATGGCAGGTCCTGTCAATTGTGTATATATAACATGGAGTACGAAAATAAAAGTTGTGTTTTGTAGCTGGCTTTAATATAATTATGTCTATAGATATGACTGTATGTTTTTGTTTTAACAGGAGTGCATTCCTGGTTTTAAGATTAGACGTTTCTAACTCAAATTATGGTCTCTCAAAGTTAGCTCCGAAAACAGTAAAATGATCATATCAAGGCCCTAGTATACACTGCATGTATAATCCATACTCTTATCCCCCCTGCAGAGCTGTGGAGCACTTCAACCGTCGGTTTGTGGAGCACATCAACCTGCTCAAGGACGACGGGTACACTCCCCTCCACCTGGCAGCACTCAATGATCACCTGGACGTTATCACTGCCTTCGCTAAAGTGGTGAGTGGCTGGCTGTAGATATGGTCTTACATGTACATGTAGTACTATAGTATTGTCACAATTGTTAGAAAATGGAAAGTACAACCCAAGAGTCAAAACTTAGTGGAAAGCTTTATATTGCACAGATAATTATGTGACAATTTTAAGTTATTATACAGTGGCCTTTGTTGAGGAGTTGTTAAAATCTACATTATATAATTATTAATTTGGGACCTTGTGCCTGGCTTTTATTGCAGTTTAACTTTCTTCAGGTGTGGCCATTATAATCTGACCTCTCCCCCAACAGGTGCAGTGTGACCTCAATGCTAAGACCAACCAAGGTCAGACAGCACTTCATCTTGCTGTCCACCAAGGTCACGCTCGTATCATCGAGAGACTGGTGGGGTTCGGGGTAGACATGAATATTCTAGACAGTGATGGAGACACAGCTCTTCACATGGCCGTGGTCAAGGAGACAGTGGACAACCTCACACAAGAGACTCCTCAACTCAAGAAGGTAGGCTAGTAGGAATGCTAAAAGTTGTGGCTGTTCAAAGATGCTCTAGTTAACGCAGGGCCTTAGAGTCCTAGAGTTAGCTCTGTAACTAGAGTTCTGATGATCCAAATTCAACGATTTTATGATTTTCTGAAAGCTTAGAAATAGCTCTTTCAGATGGTATGCTCAAATCCCAAATTGGGAACTGGCCATAATTTTCTGTTTTCGGGAAGATACCGTGGGGAAGATACCGTAGCCCATGGTATTTTGTCAAAATCAAGCCCAAATTAGACCTTTGATTTTAACACATCATCTGAAACGCCTCTCTCTAAGCTTTAAAAAAATCGTAAAATTAATGGGATCGGACCATCGGAACTAAAGTTATAGCCGTTCAAACATATTCAAATTGAACGCTGTGTCGCATTATTACATGTATTTACCATTGTGTACACTGTGCTTAGATTGCACTGTGAACATACACGTATGCCCCTCCCCCTCTACCAGGTGAAAGACAGGTTGCCTGGTCAGCAGCTGAAGGCGGTTATTCCGTGCTTCCTAGTACAAGAAGGTTCAGAGATGTTCAAGACTAACAAGAAAGGCCGGAATCCATTGGAGGTTTGCTCACCTGACGTAGCAACCATCGTCATGGGCTTCGACAAGGACGGGTGAGCTGGGGACACAATTATATATAGCCACTTCATTGTAATTTCACTGAATTTATTCAATCCATTTTAAGACCTAAAATGCACTGTTGTTGGTAGCAAAAGCTCGATATAATTGCTAAATTTAACAGCAGTCCAAGGAAGTAGATAGCACAGCTGCAGCTAGTTGTGTACTAGGGTATGTACTAGCATACCTGTATAATGTTGTTGCTACTGTATAGATTTTGATTTTTAGTTATGTGTACTGAACTGCCTCCTTGCAGTGGAGGTGTGAAGTTCCATGGTAGTCTGAAATCACCTGCTCCCCCAGTGGTGGTTCAGGGCACACAGAGAGGACCTTTGGTGAGCCAGATACTGTTGCTTCTTTGATATACTAGCTTATAAACAGTACATGTTGTTAACTGTATCCACTCTGAATTAGTCTTGCCCTTGCATCCATCAGGTGTACCCTACTCCCTTGCGTACTGGCAGTGCCACCCACCACCCACCCACAGCCTCTCTACCAGTTGGAGTTATGATCCCTGCTGGAGCCACTGGAGGTGGTAAGAACAGTCTCTGTGCTGTACCTTAATTTGTCTCTTTGTTAGGGTGACCTTTCCAGTTATGTGTTTAGATACAAGTTTTGATAAATCTCATATTTTAAGTGGTCTTTACATGACTGTACTTTATATGGTTGTGCATATTGCACAGAACCAACTCTGAGCAATTGAATTGTATATCCATACCACCCCCCTCCAGGTAGTGTGGGTGTGGCCATTGAGCCGTGCTTCCTGTGTGAGGCTCCAGTGGACGTCAAGTTTGAGCCATGTGGTCACGCTGTCATGTGTGCAGAATGTGCACAGAGAGCCAAGAAATGCCCCACTTGCAAAGTGAGTACTACATAGCTACAATATAAAAGTTTCTACTTTATCCCAGTAACTTCCCAGATACAGTTTTTTTGACCTTCTCAAGTTGCATATGTTGAATTTTATGATTCTTCCTTACACAGGCTGCAGTCAAGACTATCTCCAAGCTGTCCAAGGTTTGTGTGATGTGTAATGAAGAGGAGGCCACAGCCACTGTCAAGCCATGTGATCACACCTTCTGTCCAGGTACTGGTACTTAATGATAGGTACATGTATCACTCAGAAACAGCCTCTCTGTGTATTATATAAGCCCCCACTATCCTCCACAGTCTCACCTTTCTTTCATATGTACTAGCTTTCATTTACTGTCTTCTCCCTCTCTCACTGTATAGAATGTGCCCGGAGGATGAAGACATGCTTCGAGTGTCGAGTGCTTATTACTGCAAAAGAGGGACTACGTACGTAAACTGCATTACAAGTTTTACACAAGCTGTGTTGCTTAATTAGATAACCTCTATAACTGTATAGTACATGCATGTACTTAGCAATATTGTGATTTTGTGTCAAATAATACCTCCCACACACACACACACACACACACACACACACACAGCCCCCGTCTCGGCCACCAGTGTCCATCCGCTGGCCAACCCTGACTCTGAATCTAATTGTCCTATTTGTCTGACAGAGCCTAAGAACACGGCCTTCCTCTGTGGACACCAGACATGCTGGGACTGTGCACAGAAGGTCGACCATTGCCCAGTGTGCAGGAAGTTTGTGACTCACAGAATTCAGTTGTTCCAGTGACAATTTAGTATTTATTTCGTTTCTTTCTTTTCTGACTTTGTATATCTTATGCAGACTGTTTTGATTTTATGGGCTCCGTTTTAATTGGTTTGTACACGTGCAGTGAACATTAGACAACTTTTGTGTGTAGTGTTAATTGTTGTTTCGTTATTTATGTCAATTATTAGTTACCATGTTTAATTGTATACTCTTTTGATAACGTTTGATAACGTAATTACATGAACAAAATTAAGTTAAACATTCTATATTGCATTATCTAGCTAGCCATAATTAATCCATATCCAGTAGACACATGCTCACATCCACAGATAGTCAGACAGAGGGGCACTTCCCGAACCAATCCATCATGTGACCATGCAGCACGCTCACAATGCATGACCATATCATGATCACATGATAGACAGCAGTTAGAGTTCCCTGTACGTAAAGAATGCATGCCAGGGAGACAATCATTAATTAGGGAATTAGAGATGGCTATAATTATAAGTATCCATTATGCACACCTCTACACTAATATTACACTGCCACCAATTATCCATAGAATCAGCTATACCATAAAGCCTGAGGCAGAAGAAGACATAAGAACCATGAATGAGTGTGCTTCACCTCTATAAATTTGTAATTTGGAGCTGTAGAGGTGCTTATGTTGACAGAGACACTTGTATTATAGGGCTGTGCCAAAGACATACTTCCTGGCGTGTAAATCAGCCACCATCCATATGGTTGTTAGTGAGAAGATTATGAATAATAGACACAGTGAATTGTGCCCCTCGTCAGGAGTGCACTCTTGCCCTCATGCATTTACATTATTAAGACAAGGAGTCAAAGACATTTTAAGTATTATAGTAATTAATTAAATTCCTTAAAACGTGCTGGTCTAGACCTAACAAGTCTTGTACTATTTACATGAACACCAGTGCAGTGCAGTAGCCAGGTGTGACCTCTAGATCTAGCTATATAGAGCTTGTAGGAAATTCCTTGCATTTGCAAAGCACCATACACCATAATTATCATGACTGTCTGCATGACTGTACAGATCTAAAGAAGTACAGGGTCCACTGACATTTATCATACATACCATATTGCTAGACTTCCATGACTGGAACTTTCTGGTAGCTATCATCCTCAATGCAGTAATGCTTGTTGTCTGGCATGGCCACATTGAGATATATTCAACAGAGGAGACCTCAAAACTGAGCTGCACTGTCCAAGTAGTCAGTCTATACTTGCACATCTGCAGGGAATCAAACCAACTCATAAGTTAGTATGTATATTGTATATCTTGATACAGCAAAGAATAGATTGGAATTTGAATTTGAATTTGAATGAGAACACAAACAAAAACACAGAATAACTTAGCATGGCAGTGCATGCTTACACAGTACAGTAAGGCATACTATTATGTGATGGATGGAGCACAAGTGAGGATAATTAGAAGTCAAAAGGCACCTGATTAAGAGTTACAGAGCAGTAGTCTGAGTAGACCAGCAGCTTTCCAGATTGCAAGGATTGTAATCTATTGCAGGATGTAAAATTAACATCCGGTCATTGCGTGGGCGAAAGGGGTCTATGCGGCGCTGCAGCACTTGGTTCTTCAGTCTAACGGCTTGGAGGTTAGGAGTGAAGAAATTTGACAAGGGAGTTCATCAAACTATCAGCTATCATCAACTATCATCAGTTATCAACAACTATCAAGCTCAATGGCCTCTGCACCTCTGGTTACGCCGCCGGCAGCACCACCACCAAGACTGCCGAAGACCCAGCTGCACTACTGGTCCACCAACAATCCAGTGAGTTTTGCATGATAGATCTATATATAGATGTTCTGTTCTAGCTAGAGCTATGCAGTAAGGATGCATGCATGTTCTAGCTATGCTCTAGCTATGCCAGCACAATCAATAAATTAATTATGGTTTTGTGCAGCCGATAACAAAGAAGCACATAGTGAGCGTTCTCCGGTTTGGGAAGAGGAGTTGGGCCACAGACAAGTTCTTGTGCCCACAATGCTATCTGCAGCCGAGTGGTCCGGTCACCGTAAGTCTAAATGCAGTATTACTCTATAGCTGCAGCCTAAGTCGATTTAATATGCTCCTGAAATTATCATGGCTACACAATTATTTTTTTAAAGCTTGCAATTCATTTCCACCCCACAGACTGAGTTCTGGTGGAAGGGTGAAGCTCATCTTGGTGTCGGGGACCACTCTATGCGCGAGGCTACACGCTACATCAAACATCTGCAGTTTGATCATCGTAAGTAAAATTATGCAACTTTACATTGTCGTAGTATTTAGTTCCCATGCTTACAGATTGATTTTAATGATATTAATGGGTTTTCCCGGGTAAATTTTCCGATTTTACTTTGCGAAATTTTATCGCCTATAATTAAATATAATATGTAGCTTGGACAGCATAATTCATTAATTAGCTCATTAAGTACTTTATAACAATAATTTTATATTGCTCCATTTCTTATTTTACAGACACCGGCGTTTCCAGTCCAACAGTGCTATTTCTTGACCACCAACTGAGAGATTTGGCCTATGCCCAGTGGCAAAGGGCTGTAAGGTTTCCCCCCATTGTTGCACGGGGGCCACCAGGGCCACCAGGTGTTGATGGTTTGGATGGGATTGATGGCGTGGATGGTGTGGATGGTAGGGCAGGGGTAGACGGGGTGAATGGTGTGGACGGGGTGAACGGTGTGGATGGTAGGCCAGGTGTGGATGGTAGGCCAGGGGTAGACGGGGTGAATGGTGTGGACGGTGTGGATGGTAGGCCAGGGGTGGACGGTGTGGATGGTGTAGATGGACAACGTGGAGAGAGAGGAGAGAGGGGAGAGAGAGGACAAGGATTGGACACCAGAATGATAGAATCATTAATGGCACAAAATGTAAGTTGAATACATGCATGCATGCATGTGTATGTCCTGAAAGTTCCTTACAATGAGGAAAAATTCCTTACAAATAAATTAATTTTATTGTGTATTACAATCATTGATTATTTTTTCACCGTGTCCTTTTCTTGCAGAGAGCGTTAACAAAAGTAGTACATCTACTCGCGGGACTACTCCCTCAACCTTTACCACCCACGGTTGAGGAGGCTTTAAGAGGGCTGACGACGGCTAGTGCTATGGAGGGGGCCGAAAATCCTAGATCAACTGTCGTCACCACCCCTCGTGGCCCTGTCGTCACCACCCCTCGTGGCCCTGTCGTCACCACCCCTCGCGGCCCTGTCGTCACCACCCCTCGTTGCCCTGTCGTCACCACCCCTCGTGGCCCTGTCGTCACCACCCCTCGTGGCCCTGTCGTCACCACCCCAAGTGGCCCTGTCGTCACCACCCCTCGTGGCCCTGTCGTCACCACCCCTCGCAGCCCTGTCGTCACCACCCCTCGCGGCCCTGTCGTCGTCACCACCCCTCACGGCCCTGTCGTCACCACCCCTCGCGGCCCTGTCGTCACCACCCCTCGTGGCCCTGTCGTCACCACCCCAAGTGGCCCTGTCGTCACCACCCCTCGTGGCCCTGTCGTCACCACCCCTCGCGGCCCTGTCGTCGTCACCACCCCTCACGGCCCTGTCGTCACCACCCCTCGCGGCCCTGTCGTCACCACCCCTCGTGGCCCTGTCGTCACCACCCCAAGTGGCCCTGTCGTCACCACCCCTCGTGGCCCTGTCGTCACCACCCCTCGCGGCCCTGTCGTCGTCACCACCCCTCGCGGCCCTGTCGTCACCACCCCTCGCGACCCTGTCGTCACCACCCCGAGTGGCTCAGGGTCCAACGCTGGACCGTCTGCTAGTTCATCACGTAAACGAAAGAGATCACCCGCAACGATGAATTTACATTACGACTATAAAAAAAGGTAAGCGATTTCATGTGAAGAGTACTACAACAAATTTCTAAAAGGCCATGCATGCACTTCATATTTTGTGCATCTTATATACTTGTGTAAATTTCATCTCTTTCCCTTTCATACTTGCAGGAAAAATTTCGATGCTGCGCATGAACTTGAAGACAGGGGGAGGGGGGAATAATTGTATAGTGAGTTGCTTGAGGGCAGGCGGGGGCCATATATGGGTGTTTCAATAATTCATACTTATATAGGAGGGACCTTTTCTTTTAAATATACAAACTAGATTTTCGATGTTGTTTGGCTGGCATATGGATTGTTCTGTATCTTGGGAATTCTTGCCTATAATTTGTAGTTACGTTGTTATGCGGTATAAAGGTTCTTCTTGTGTATAATATAGTGTTAGTGGGATGGTGCTTGGATTATGGATTGGCTTACTTCTATGGTGACTCTAGTTACTGCTGTATGTTATGTATAACGGCTTCTTCTTGACTATAATTATGGAGTATTTCATTTGGTTTTCTCTCGCTGATTACGTATGTCGTAAAAAAAAAAAAAAAATTGGCAGACCATGTGCTACCCTTTTTAGTTTGAATTATTAATGCTTGTGCACATTCTACAACATTGTGTGCATCAATTACTGTCATGCATGGAGTCATCTGCAGTCTATCATTTGCTGATATTCATATCTCTCTCTACAAAACCTTTTGTAACCAAGCTTTGTAGCCTCTACAAGTCTGTGCATATCATAATTACTCTCATAACCGAACAATTGTCTTCCTATAAAAACATAATTACATCTTGTATCAATTTTTTCTCTCATAACCGAACAATTGTCTTCCAAACATAGTATTACCTCTTTCTCTCATAACCGAACAATTGTCTTCCCATAATTATTATTTCTCTCTCTCTCTCTCTCAACTCCGAACAATTCTCTTCCGAACATAATATTACTTCTCTTTCTCTCATAACCGAACAATTGTCTTCCCATAATTATAACATAATTATTTCTTATTCTCTCTCTCTCAACTCCGAACAATTCTCTTCCGAACATAATATTACTTCTTTTTCTCTATAAATTACGAACAATTCTCTTCCTATAATTCTTGTGCTAAGATGCCATGTCATGTCATACTCCATCTTCCATCCATGTATGTATGTATGTCAATTCTCAATTGTTTTTGTGCATCCTAAGCTATCTATCTACAACTGCACATCTTTCGGTGACGACCAGCTGGGACTAATGGAACATCTCGAAGACCCTGGATCAATATGCAGTGCAGTGCAATGAACTCTCAAACAACTCTAATATAAGCACTTCTATCTGAACACTATACGCAGCACTGCGTGGGACGTGTCTACTGTGGTAACCCCCTGATGATGCAGAAGACTCCTGGTTATATACCGTATACTGAAGAACTCTTCAATCTATGACTATTCTACCTGGTGTACTCTCCATCATTGTCGTGGGCAACATACATTTCCAATGGCAGCCCCTCAACTCGAATTTGTGGCCACCAATATTCTCAACACTACTGGTTAAATTTTGATGCTGGAAAAACTTTTAACACTCGTCACCTCCCCTGATGATCGAAACAAAGGACTCTAAAAATCGTGGATGATCAAGTATGGTAACACAACACTCATATTATCATGCATGCAAGCCATGCACTGTCTCTCTACTCTCATAATTATAACTGTATCATGGAAGCGCACTGACTCTCTACTCTCATAATTATAACTGTATCATGGAAGCGCACTGACTCTCTACTCTCATAATTATAACTCTATATATCATATCATGCACACTGACTATATCTATCTATGGGGTCACTACTCATAATTTAAATTTATATATAATTTGTAGTAATGTGGTCTGCCATTAATAAAATAAACGATTTGCTAATAATTATATTGCCTTGCTTTAAGCTCCTTCTGGACTACAGCTAGCTGTGGACGTTGTGTTGTGTCTCTGTGGAGCTTGATGTTCTAGGAATTGTACTTGTGTCGATGATGTGTCTCCGTGGCTTGCTGTTCTGGTGACTGTACTTGTGTCGGTGGACGTTGTCTGTGTTGATTGTCGGGCTCGTTGTTCTGATAGTGGGCTGTACTTGTGTCGGTTGATGTTGTTGGCTTAAGTTTGTTCTGCTCGGGACTGTGTCTACTGTAGAGCTTTGGTTGTTTGGTACGTTACACTGACTTGTGTATCTCCTTAAGCTTTTTGATGTATCTCTTTTTTTTCATACGGTCCTAAAAGCCTAGGTAAAAAAAGCAATTGAGAAAAAATATCCCAACTTTTTTGTAGGATTTATGCCTGCCCCTTGACCTGCCTGCCCTCTAAAACTGCAAACTGCATGGGGGAGAATAATTATAATGCATGCATTGTATTAATTACTGGAAGCATTTATCTAGTATAGATAGCTAGTTAACTTTTAATTTCCGAGGCATTGCAACCGCGTTGAGCAGCTGAAATACAGTCAGTTTGATTGCTCTATGTTCGGCTATATACGCCTCGAGGCATAATCTGTTGCAAGATGGTGGGCGCTGCAAGTTTGCTGCTCGGAACTAATCCTGTCTCCGTCAACTTCTCCGTCGACATCTCTCTTACAAGTCCCTCTCATCAAGTCTCTCACTCTCATTAAGTCTCTCTCATCAATGACCAACCAAGAGGGTATTGGTGTCTTAATTAATTGTGCAGGGGTATGTTTTCCTAATTGGTCTGTAAGGGGGTTGTGCATTCTTCTGTAAGGGGTTAGTTCTCAAAGGGGTTGTATATGCCTCTCTCTATATTAAAGGGGGCTTGGTTGTACTGATGCCTCCTAGCTCTAAGGAGACTTGGTTGTAGATCTACTGATGCCTCCTAGCTCTAAGGGGACTTGTTGTACTGATGCCTCTCTATATAAGGAGGTTTGGTTGTACTGATGCCTCTCTAAGGAAGTTTGTTGGTTGTGCACTGATTCCTCTGTAAGGGGGCTTGGTAGTGTATGCCTCTCTCTAAGAGGGTTGTGATTCCTCTGCAAGGGGGTTTGCCTCTAAGGCGGTTTGGCTGTGTAATTCCTCTGTATGGGGATTTGGTTTGTGTTTGTTGTCTCCATTGGTGGTTGGAACGGTCATGGAATAGCACTGGTGGGCTGGATGCTTCGGACTGCAGGTAGCTTGTAGCCCCTCGTGTAGAGTGGTCTATTCGACTGCAGATAGCATTGTCTGGCCAGCTCAACTCCTTCGTCTGTAACCGTCGAGACCTCCTACCGCTCTTCACGACCCTGCAGCTGAGGTACCATCATACTATCTATATCTGCATGCCCCCCTCCAAAGCCATTGCATTGCCTCGCCTGTGTTAATTAGGTTAGGCCAATTTTTTTGTGTTTCTACACTTGTAGTTTGATTTGTTAGGTATATTATTATAGATAGCTTTTTTTTTCTTTTCACATAATCTTGCACCAGCCAGATTATCAGATCCATGAGCATTAGTATAGATCTAATACCCTCAAAGTGAGGGTAATGATTCATATATACTATACTCTTTTTGTGTAATCACTGTGTTTGTTTTTTTTGTTCGTTATCAGACCAAATTCTCCAATTTAGGCCAATTAGTAGTTGTAGTTCTGCACAGCCACTGTGTGGTTGTGCAGTTTAATTTTTCTTTGTGTACTTACATTTATATAAATATCCCTACATACTCGTTATAGAAGTTATAAGAATCAGGCTTTATCACAATTAAATGCATGCAAGATTATCAGAACCACCTTAATATAACCAAAAAAAAAAACCGGGTAACACCACCAAAAAAACCTTTTTTTATTTTAGAGTAAGAGCTTTCATTCGTGCGTACTTTACTTACTTTGTGTTCAATCTTGTTCGTGCTTTTTTAGGATAGTTTAGTTTTTTTGTTTCTGTTCTATGTTTGTCTTGTCGGCGAGGCTTGTATGCAATTGGTGGCGGGTGGTGGTGGCCTCTGCAATGATCACGCACACATCACATGACTAGTCACCACACAGGGGATACTAATCCCGGGGTCAATGCTAGGCTCTACACTCACTCTTACCAATGGCTGCAAAGCCAACTGAACTCAGGCAGTCCAGCTCAGAGCGAGCTCTTGTACTAACCAATGGCTGCAAAGCCAACTGTCCTGCTCAGAGCGAGCTTATCTAACCAATGGCAGGAGCACAAATGAAGTGCCTATTGCCCAATTCAAAGCCTCTTACTGAATGTTGGCTAATAGATCAGACTACTCCCAACAAAGGAGAATGTCACTTAACCAATGACAATGACAATGGCACAATATGCCTGAAAGCCTTAATCAAGAGTTGCTGCATTGACCCCAGGGGTGTACTTATCATGCAATATATCATGTGTCATGCAGTGTGTATCACCATTATGATGCAACATGTGAGTATATTGTAGTCAGTAACTGCCTGCATGATTGAGTTACCTATATCATCACTGATCATCGTAACGGTGACTCAGATTTGAACCCCTCCTAACCAGCACTCTCAGTGTTGCTCAGAGCGAGCTTAGGCTATTAACAGCACAAATCAAGTGCCTGTTATAATTTTAACTGACTAAGTGTGTTGCCACTTTAAGCTCTATGGAACTATGCTCTCTATAATCATATAGATCTAGCAGCATTGCAGCAGTGGGTCAAAGCACCAACTGTCGGCTGTGGTTGCTACCATGGCAACACTCTGTGTCATACATATAATTATAATTGTACTTATCCACTCTCTGTATATCTTTTACAAGAACAGATGATCACATGAGCAACAGAGCTGCTTCGTTGGGAAAACACTGCATGCTGTCAGTGACAGGAAGAAGAGCACGGCACCTGTCTTGGCCTGTGTCAAGATCAATATGCCCCAGGGCACTGTACTGTGTCTTGTCTGTTGCTTGCTTGTATGCAGCCCATGCTGGCTAACCAGTGTCATGTACATGGTTGTGTGCATGTGCAATACTTTTTCCACAGGTTGCCATGTTAACAAATAGTTAGCCTGATCTGTATTGATTTGCTTTCAGCTTCATACGCCTCTGAAGGTTCAGTTCATGAGCCTGTCTCTCCAGTATACATAGTGATGGTGGCCGCTGTGACCCGTCAATTGCAAACCAGTTCATCCACTATTAAGTTCCAATTGTGTACTTTGTATTATCGTGTTTCTTTACGCTTACCTGTGAATGGTCATGTGTGTACTTCTAGTACAAGCCCCCCAAGAACCAACAGTAAGCTCCATTGTGTACTTTGTAACCTCTTGATTTCAGCCCCGTGTGTGTGCGTACCTCAAGAACCAACAGTAAGCTCCATTGTGTACTTTAATTTGTAACCTCTTGATTTCAGACCTGTGTGTGTGCGTACCTCAAGAACCAACAGTAAGCTCCATTGTGTACTTTGTAACCTCTTGATTTCAGCCCTGTGTGTGTGCGTACCTCAAGAACCAACAGTAAGCTCCATTGTGTACTTTGTAACCTCTTGATTTCAGACCTGTGTGTGTGCGTACCTCAAGAACCAACAGTAAGCTCCATTGTGTACTTTGTAACCTCTTGATTTCAGCCCCGTGTGTGTGCGTACCTCAAGAACCAACAGTAAGCTCCATTGTGTACTTTGTAACCTCTTGATTTCAGCCCTGTGTGTGTGCGTACCTCAAGAACCAACAGTAAGCTCCATTGTGTACTTTGTAACCTCTTGATTTCAGACCTGTGTGTGTGCGTACCTCAAGAACCAACAGTAAGCTCCATTGTGTACTTTGTAACCTCTTGATTTCAGACCTGTGTGTGTGCGTACCTCAAGAACCAACAGTAAGCTCCATTGTGTACTTTGTAACCTCTTGATTTCAGACCTGTGTGTGTGCGTACCTCAAGAACCAACAGTAAGCTCCATTGTGTACTTTGTAACCTCTTGATTTCAGACCTGTGTGTGTTTGTGTACCTCAAGAACCAACAGTAAGCTCCATTGTGTACTGTGTAACCTCTTGATTTCAGACCTGTGTGTGTGCGTACCTCAAGAACCAACAGTAAGCTCCTTTGTGTACTTTGTAACCTCTTGATTTCAGACCTGTGTGTGTGCGTACCTCAAGAACCAATAGTAAGCTCCATTGTGTACTTTGTAACCTCTTGATTTCAGCTCTGTGTGTGTGCATACCTCAAGAACCAACAGTAAGCTCCATTGTGTACTTTGTAACCTCTTGATTTCAGACCTGTGTGTGTGCGTACCTCAAGAACCAATAGTAAGCTCCATTGTGTACTTTGTAACCTCTTGATTTCAGACCTGTGTGTGTGTGCGTACCTCAAGAACCAACAGTAAGCTCCATTGTGTACTTTGTAACCTCTTGATTTCAGACCTGTGTGTGTGCGTACCTCAAGAACCAACAGTAAGCTACATTGTGTACTTTGTAACCTCTTGATTTCAGACCTGTGTGTGTGCGTACCTCAAGAACCATCAGTAAGCTCTATTGTGTACTTTGTAACCTCTTGATTTCACACCTGTGTGTGTGTGTACCTCAAGAACCAACAGTAAGCTCCATTGTGTACTTTGTAACCTCTTGATTTCAGCCCTGTGTGTGTGCGTACCTCAAGAACCAACAGTAAGCTACATTGTGTACTTTGTAACCTCTTGATTTCAGACCTGTGTGTGTGTGTACCTCAAGAACCAACAGTAAGCTACATTGTGTACTGTGTAACCTCTTGATTTCAGCCCTGTGTGTGCGTACCTCAAGAACCAACAGTAAGCTCCATTGTGTACTTTGTAACCTCTTGATTTCAGACGAGTGTGTGTGTACCTCAAGAACCAACAGTAAGCTCCATTGTGTACTTTGTAACCTCTTGATTTCAGCCCTGTGTGTGCGTACCTCAAGAACCAACAGTAAGCTCCATTGTGTACTTTGTAACCTCTTGATTTCAGACCTGTGTGTGTGCGTACCTCAAGAACCAACAGTAAGCTCCATTGTGTACTTTGTAACCTCTTGATTTCACACCTGTGTGTGTGTGCGTACCTCAAGAACCAACAGTAAGCTCCATTGTGTACTTTGTAACCTCTTGATTTCAGACCTGTGTGTGTGTGTAACTCAAGAACCAATAGTAAGCTCCATTGTGTACTTTGTAACCTCTTAATTTCAGTCGTGTGTGTGCGTACCTCAAGAACTAACAGTAAGCTCCATTGTGTACTTTGTAACCTCTTGATTTCAGACCAGTGTGTGTGCGTACCTCAAGAACCAACAGTAAGCTCCATTAATAGTTCTACATGTGCTGTGGAATATTCTGTCTCTTTTTGATTTCAGAACAGTGTGTATGCGTACCTCAAGAACCAACAGTAAGCTACATTAATAGTTCTACATGTGCTGTGGAATACTTTGTTTCTTTGATTTCAGACCAGTGTGTGTGCGTACCTCAAGAACCAACAGTAAGCTACATTAATAGTTCTACATGTGCTGTGGAATATTCTGTCTCTTTGATTTCAGACCTGTGTGTGTGTGCGTACCTCAAGAACCAACAGTAAGCTACATTAATAGTTCTGCATGTGCTGTGGAATATTCTGTCTCTTTGATTTCAGACCAGTGTGTGTGCGTACCAACAGTAAGCTACATTAATAGTTCTGCATGTGCTGTGGAATATTCTGTCTCTTTGATTTCAGACCAGTGTGTGTGCGTACCTCAAGAACTAACAGTAAGCTCCATTAATAGTTCTTCATGTGCTGTGAAATATTTTGTCTCTTTGATTTCAGATCAGTGTATGTGCGTACCTCAAGAACCAACTACTAGTAAGCTCCATTAATAGTTCTACATGTGCTATGGAATATTCTGTCTCTTTGATTTCAGACCAGTGTGTGTGCGTACCTCAAGAACCTACAGTAAGCTACATTAATAGTTTTACATGTGCTGTGGAATATTCTGTCTCTTTGATTTCAGACCAGTGTGTGTGCGTACCTCAAGAACCAACAGTAAGCTACATTAATAGTTCTGCATGTGCGGTGGAATATTCTGTCTCTTTGATTTTAGACCAGTGTGTGTGCGTACCTCAAGAACCAACAGTAAGCTCCATTAATAGTTCTGCATGTGCTGTGGAATATTCTGTCTCTTTGATTTCAGACCAGTGTGTGTGCGTACCTCAAGAACCAACAGTAAGCTCCATTAATAGTTCTACATGCGCTGTGGAATACTCTGTCTCCTTGATTTCAGACCTGTGTGTGTGTGTACCTCAAGAACCAACAGTAAGCTCCGTTAATAGTTCTTCATGTGCTGTGAAATATTCTGTCTCTTTGATTTCAGACCAGTGTGTGTGCGTACCTAGAACCAACAGTAAGCTCCATTAATAGTTCTACATGTGCTGTGGAATATTCTGTCTCTTTGATTTCAGACCAGTGTGTGTGCGAACCAACAGTAAGCTACATTAATAGTTCTGCATGTGCGGTGGAATATTCTGTCTCTTTGATTTGAGACCAGTGTGTGTGCGTACCTCAAGAACCAACAGTAAGCTCCATTAATAGTTCTGCATGTGCTGTGGAATATTCTGTCTCTTTGATTTCAGACCAGTGTGTGTGCGTACCTCAAGAACCAACAGTAAGCTCCATTAATAGTTCTACATGCGCTGTGGAATACTCTGTCTCTTAGATTTCAGACCTGTGTGTGTGCGTACCTCAAGAACCAACAGTAAGCTCCATTAATAGTTCTACATGTGCTGTGGAATATTCTGTCTCTTTGATTTCAGACCAGTGTGTGTGCGTACCTCAAGAACCTACAGTAAGCTACATTAATAGTTTTACATGTGCTGTGGAATATTCTGTCTCTTTGATTTCAGACCAGTGTGTGTGCGTACCTCAAGAACCAACAGTAAGCTACATTAATAGTTCTGCATGTGCGGTGGAATATTCTGTCTCTTTGATTTTAGACCAGTGTGTGTGCGTACCTCAAGAACCAACAGTAAGATCCATTAATAGTTCTGCATGTGCTGTGGAATATTCTGTCTCTTTGATTTCAGACCAGTGTGTGTGCGTACCTCAAGAACCAACAGTAAGCTCCAATAATAGTTCTACATGCGCTGTGGAATACTCTGTCTCCTTGATTTCAGACCTGTGTGTGTGTGTACCTCAAGAACCAACAGTAAGCTCCGTTAATAGTTCTTCATGTGCTGTGAAATATTCTGTCTCTTTGATTTCAGACCAGTGTGTGTGCGTACCTAGAACCAACAGTAAGCTCCATTAATAGTTCTACATGTGCTGTGGAATATTCTGTCTCTTTGATTTCAGACCAGTGTGTGTGCGAACCAACAGTAAGCTACATTAATAGTTCTGCATGTGCGGTGGAATATTCTGTCTCTTTGATTTGAGACCAGTGTGTGTGCGTACCTCAAGAACCAACAGTAAGCTCCATTAATAGTTCTGCATGTGCTGTGGAATATTCTGTCTCTTTGATTTCAGACCAGTGTGTGTGCGTACCTCAAGAACCAACAGTAAGCTCCATTAATAGTTCTACATGCGCTGTGGAATACTCTGTCTCTTTGATTTCAGACCTGTGTGTGTGCGTACCTCAAGAACCAACAGTAAGCTCCATTAATAGTTCTACATGTGCTGTGGAATATTCTGTCTCTTTGATTTCAGACCAGTGTGTGTGCGTACCTCAAGAACCTACAGTAAGCTACATTAATAGTTCTACATGTGCTGTGGAATATTCTGTCTCTTTGATTTCAGACCAGTGTGTGTGCGTACCTCAAGAACCAACAGTAAGCTACATTAATAGTTCTGCATGTGCTGTGCAATATTCTGTCTCTTTGATTTCAGACCAGTGTGTGTGCGTACCTCAAGAACCAACAGTAAGCTCCATTAATAGTTCTGCATGTGCTGTGGAATATTCTGTCTCTTGATTTCAGACCAGTGTGTGTGCGTACCTCAAGAACCAACAGTAAGCTCCATTAATAGTTCTACATGCGCTGTGGAATACTCTATCTCTTTGATTTCAGACCAGTGTGTGTGTGCGTACCTCAAGAACCAACAGTAAGCTACATTAATAGTTCTGCATGTTCTGTGGAATATTCTGTCTCTTTGATTTCAGACCAGTGTGTATGTCTAGTATAAGCCCTCCTAGAAACAGTGAGTTCCCTGGTGATAGCAAGCTAGGGTGTGTAATCCGCTCGCCTTAAAGTACTCCAAAATATGAGAAGAGACGAAATTGCTAGTAAAGTGTTTAAACATTGCCTAGAGAAGGAACAATGAACTGTACACTTGATTATAATTATTGTTATTTTAGCATTATTTGTTTTGTGCCTGTTATTTATGAATCGGTTTGCTTGTATTATAATTTGTGAATGTCTTGATACATAATTTGTATATAATTATGTGCAGTATCAGTAACGTATTTAATTATTATGATGGTTATAATTATATATCCCCATGCCATGCACGGATTGTTGGCTGTGTATATTGTTTATACCTTATATCACCTCATGTATTAATATTCTGTCTACATTCCTTGTATGTACCGTTATCATTCTATTATAGCACCAGCCTCGGTTAGGACGCCCTCTTTTATAACGCCTATAATTATACTACCATATAAAATCACGTACATTGTTTTTAGAAAAATAATTATTTTTTACTGGTTCTATAATTAGAACGATTACGGTATGCATGTATAAGTATACATTACCCGGCAGGTCATAATTGTTAATGGTTAATTCATATAATGCCAAGACACAATAATGTCATCAGCTAGCTACTAAACACATACAGCTCTCAAAATGACAACTGAACGATCTACTAGTAGCTACACGATAACAATAATAAACTAGATAGCTGGCTAGATAATCACTCGCTAAAATGCTGATACTAGAGCTAATAGCAGACAACTCAATTGAAATGAGGTTAAGTTGAAATCGTTATCCAAAATTCATAGTCCAAATCGTTGCAGAGGTCAGAGGGGGGCTTTACTCAGTCTTGCTTAGTGGGGGTTCAGATATCTGTTGGGCCCAGGAAAGAAGTGTTGAACTATCAGCGTTGCTCAAGCTCCAGATACTTTTGGTTCTCAAAGAGGTCATAGGTGGTGGCTGAGAGTGTGGTGTCCTCGGAGGGTGAGGTTGGGTCGGTGGTGCCACTGCTGATAGGTAGGGGGCTCATATTGGAGGTGATGTCATTACTGTAGAATGGAGCAGTGTCTGTTGACCACATGTTGGGGCTGTCCCAGTTAGGGCTAGTGCTCTGCAGAGAGATCATGATCAGATAACACACACAGTTGTACAATGTAGGTCTGCTGAAACATACAGTACTTGCATGCAGTACAGTACAAGTTTGTGTGCGGTCAATGTACACTATAAAAAAGGATATCGTATTAAACACGTGTATCAACTTCCTATCATAAAACACACCACCCACCCACCACACACACCCACACAATACCTTCCTCATCCACCGCCCACACACACACACACACCACCCACACACCTTCCTCATCCACCGCCCATGGGGGGAGGTCCAGCACCACCACCAGCACCCTTACCAACACGACCAATACGTCTCCCTTGATCAGCACTGCACACACAAAGGTAGGAATAATAAATACTAAAATTGGACACAATACAAAACAAAACAGTATAAGAGACACTAGAGAGCAGGGGAGGGTTGAAACACACTGGCATGATCAGGGTGTGTGTAACTTACAACAAGACAAAGAAGTTAATGACAGCCCAGAACAAGTCAACGATACCGTCCACACTCAGCCATGACCTGTTCTCAAGGACTTTACCTGCACACAGTAGAGTATGGAGTGTGTGTCAGCTAATATCACACTCACACTTACCTCCTGATAAATACACCATAGCTTCCTTGAATCTTCTTGTATGGAACTACTATAGTACTAGCCAATCAGTCTACAATCAGCTCTTCTATATTGTATGGAGACTACACCCATTCTACTGTGGGCAGTAGAAAGGCGTGGTCTCGATCTTGTGAGGGCAAACAAACAACAAAGGGGCGTATCTGCTACCTGATAATAATGGCCGACGTACACAGTGCTGTCTGGGCTGGTGACTTGAGAGCTTTGCGAGATGCCATCAGGAGGGGAGAGGATGTCAACAGTGTGAATAATTGGGTAAGCTGGTTTGTGGGTATGTAGAGCTGAAGCTGTGAAAGTTTATTTTTGCTGTCGTGCTATAAATTTAATACCTACCCAATCCGACAAACTCAACCAATGATGTATTCAATACATAATGCATACTTAAATAAATGTACGGCATTTACATTGAACTTCCTGGTCTTGGCCGTTCAACTGTACCCTAGTACAGCGCCAACTCAGCTACGACTCAGACTGAACGTAATTTTAGGTCCTAAATTAACGCCAGCAGTTGCTGTAATAATTTTTATGGCTTATAAAAGGCATAACAAGGCAAGTCACCTTTACTTGGCCTATACCATTGTTATGTACCATTGTTATGTGCATGCTTTTGATCAGCACTCCTGACTATCGGGAAGCAGCTTCCTACAGAGAATAAAAATCACACAGTAGATCCACCTATAAGCTAGAAAGGTTAGAGTTAGTGTTATGTACTTTCATACGTGCACTGGTGGATGACGTTAAATGCAACCACTCTATTAAATAATTCCAATCCCCTCTATCACACAGATGTGTTGTCAATAATATTATACTCTCGCTCTTGTAGCTAGGTTACATACACATATATAGACATTACCGGCATTTTCAATTCGAACCCTTATTATCAGTGTTTTGTCTATAATTTTACGCTTATCTTGCTTATTTATATCTAAGTTGATGCTGCATAAATTAATGTTCTTGTTAATTATATTGTACAGTCACTATAAAATATGATTGTTTTGGGTGCTTAAATTTCTAAATGGAGGCTGAAAATTAATGAAGTTGATAACATAGCACATCATTGGATAGTTGCATTTTTGCTCTTTGCAAATCCCTTTCCTTTACTTTATTTATGGTCTATCGCACAGATGTGTTCTCAAAAGTTACTGTATGCTCTCACTCTTGTAGAATGGGTGGACTCCACTCATGATGGCAGCCAAGTATAGTCACACTGACTGTATTAGACAGCTGCTCTCCTCAGGAGCTGTGGTGGACCTCGCTGACAAGGTGAGTATCTGATACTAAACTGATGTGTTTATAGGAGTCATTATTAATCATTTAGGAATTATAATTATACATGGACATTGCCTTAAACTCACTTCTATGCTGATCGAATAACTGTTGACAAGAATTCCATCGAATTGAATTGGGTGGGACTATTACTTTGGTTTGTGTGTGGATTTAATCTGCCATCGCTCAACTACGAGCTAGCTTGCTGAAAGGTTAGAGTTAGTGTTTGTACTTTCGTGCGTGGGTGGATGATGTCAGATGCGACCTATTAATAGCCAATCCTCTATATTTACTTTATTTGTAATTACAGCATCAACTCTGACTGAATTCCATTACTTAAGTCCTCCAAGGTTGCTGTAATTAGAAAACGTGATTATTTGTGATGTCAGGCTCAAGGCAGTCGGCTTTTCTTTTATTATGCACATGCATTTGATTTGTAGAGCTGCTGTAAAATACAGAGACGAAAAATCTAACTGTACAGTTGGTCCAATGCATACTGAAAGATTGCACTCAACACTAGAATAGCTGTGCGCTTAGCGCCACCATAATATTTTTGAGGTTATAAAAGTTGATTTGGGCGCTGTAAACTACGCTCACTGCACACTCAGTTTAGAGCAAATGGTAAATTCAAAAAATAAGTGTAACTATGATCTATCACACAGATGTGTTGTTAAAAGTTATTATTATGCTCTCACTCTTGTAGCGTGGGTGGACTCCACTCATAATGGCAGCCAGTGAAGGTCACACAGACAGTGTTAGACAGCTGCTCTCCTCAGGAGCCGTGGTGGACCTGGCTGACGAGGTGAGTATCTGATAGTGTTTATAGGCAGCATGTTTGTGACCATTAATTTTCATCATTTGGTAAATGAAATACTTGCGCATGTACTTACAATTATGCACATTGCCAGTATTTTAATTGTTACGTTTTGCTTATAATTTTTACGCTTATCTTGCTTAATTATTTGTGTCTAAGTTGACGAACTGGGCTACATAATTTTACGCTTATCTTACTTATTTGTGGGCTACATACGTTTTCTTGGGTATGTTGTACACAAATGAATAATTATGATACGTACGTAGCACTTAAAAAGGTTGTACAGTTTAATAACATAGCACATCATTGGATAGTTGCATTTTTGCTCTTTGCCAATCCCTTTCCTTTACTTTATTTATGGTCTATCGCACAGATGTGTTCTCAAAAGTTACCGTATGCTCTCACTCTTGTAGGATAGGTGCACTCCACTCTATTGGGCAGCCTGTAAAGGGCACACTGATTGTGTTAGACAGCTGCTCTCCTCAGGAGCCGCGGTGGACCTGGCTAACAATGTGAGTATCTGATACTATGTCTATAGGCAACATGCTGGACATTACCCGAGGCCGTGCCGCGGCTAGCGGGTATAGTAGTCGTCTGGTCTGTTTGTTTGTGTTTTGTGTGTGACACAGTCTACTCCCCTGGATTCCATAGCACTGTGTTTACAGCATGGATAGCCTTCACACAAGTTATTAGTTTTCAGATTTTGATGTTAAAGCTTCGTAAGCTTGGACTTACACGGCTAGCTAGCTACACCTGGCCTTTATTTCGAGGTACGTATTTACAGCTAAAGTGATCCCGTACCAGGAACAATGGAACAGGGTCACTAATTTAAAAGTACATGTAGAAAGCCTAGATATGATTTTGGTTGTTGTACGAGCTAGCTTGCTGAAAGGCTAGAGTTAGTGTTTGTACTTTCGTGCGTGGGTGGATGATGTCAGATGCAACCACTCTATTATAGTAAATAATGCCAATCCTCTTTATTTACTTTATTTGTAATTACAGCACCAACTCTGACTGAATTCCATTATTTAAGTCCTCCAACGGTTGCTGTAATTAAAAGACGTAATTATTTGTGATGTCAGGCTCAAAGCAGTCGGCTTTTCTTTTATTATGCACATGCATTTGATTTGTAGAGCTGCTGTTAAATACAGAGACGAAAAATCAAACCGTACAGTTGGTCCACTGCATACTGAAAGATTGCACTCAACACTAGAATAGCTGTGCGCTTAAGCGCCACCATAATGTTTTGGGGGTTATAAAAGTTGATTTAGGCGCTGTAAACTACGCTCACTGCACACTCAGTTTGGGGCAAATGGTAAATTCCAAAAATAAGTGTAACTATGATCTATCACACAGATGTATTGTCAGAAGTTATTATTATGCTCTCACTCTTGTAGGATGGGCGGACTCCACTTATGAAGGCAGCTAGGGAAGGTCACACTGACAGTGTTAGACAGCTGCTCTCCTCAGGAGCCGTGGTGGACCTGGCTGACAAGGTGAGTATCTGATTGTGTTTATAGGCAGCATGTTTGTGACCATTAATTTTCATCATTATTTTGGTAAATGAAATATTTGCGCATGTACTTACAATTATGCACATTGCCAGTATTTTAATTGTTACGTTTTGCTTATAATTTTTACGCTTATCTTGCTTAATTATTTGTGTCTAAGTTGACGAACTGGGCTACATAATTTTACGCTTATCTTACTTATTTGTGGGCTACATACGTTTTCTTGGGTATGTTGTACACAAATGAATAATTATGATACGTACGTAGCACTTAAAAAGGTTGTACAGTTTAATAACATAGCACATCATTGGATAGTTGCATTTTTGCTCTTTGCCAATCCCTTTCCTTACTTTATTTATGGTCTATCGCACAGATGTGTTCTCAAAAGTTACCGTATGCTCTCACTCTTGTAGAATGGGTGGACTCCACTCTATTGGGCAGCCAGTAAAGGGCACACTGACTGTGTTAAAGAGCTGCTCTCCTCAGGAGCCGTGGTGGACCTGGCTAACAAGGTGAGTATCTGATACTATGTCTATAGGCAACATGCTGGACATTACCCGAGGCCGTGCCGTGGCTAGCGGGTATAGTAGTCGTCTGGTCTGTTTGTTTGTGTGTGACACAGTCTACTCCCCTGGATTCCATAGCACTGTGTTTACAGCATGGATAGCCTTCACACAAGTTATTAGTTTTCAGATTTTGATGTTAAAGCTTCGTAAGCTTGGACTTACACGGCTAGCTAGCTACACCTGGCCTTTATTTCGAGGTACGTATTTACAGCTAAAGTGATCCCGTACCAGGAACAATGGAACAGGGTCACTAATTTAAAAGTACATGTAGAAAGCCTAGATATGATTGTGGTTGTTGCTTCTTTGCTTATCCTAGCCCCAGAACATACTTCTAACACTCCAGTCTTCTTTGCTGACATTGCTGTGATCCTAGTCCATATACACTACTCAAACTCTAGGCTAGCTCCTGTTACTTGCTGCTTAGGAAACAGGAAAATAATTTAGTATACTTAACAAACAGCTTTACATGTACCTATACTTCTTACAGTAGTTAATGACTGAACAGAGCTGTCATTTGTACCTAAACAGATAACTCTTAATGTGCTATTACCATGCCAGTATCGCTCTGTCAGCAAAGTACATGTCATACGCATTAGACCACTTTACCTCTTACAATGTACGTCTCATCCCTTCATATGATCATCATCACAGAATGGAAAGACTGCTCTGATGAAGGCCAAGAGATCACCTCACTCTAACCCTTCAGTAATAAAGCTGTTGGAGGAAGCTACTGAATCACATGTGAGTCCATACCTCAATAATGCACACACTGATCACAGAGGAGGTACAATTAGCCTCCTCTGCATTGATCATAAGTGTTTTAGTTTAAGAGTTTGTTGTTCCTGAATTACAAATACTGTAACATTCATCAAAAACACAAAAACAATGTGTTTTCCTTTCACCATATAAGATATAGTTTCACTAATCAGCTCTTATGTTTCTATTTAATTAGTGGACTAAACCCCTGCATGTATGGAGTGCAAACTACAGTTTCTAATTTAACACACCCAAACAAGCATACTTACCATTACATGTGCCCCCCCCACACACACACACACACACATACACACACACACACACACACACACACACACACACACACACACACACACACTACTATCTATTTATTTTAACTAATGCCTTGTGCTAATTTCTAAGAACCAAAATTAGAGGTTAATGATTGTTTTATGCTTACCTATAGAAAAACCACATAGACCCATCCCCATTATATAATCAGATACTACCACCACAAAACCTGGCCCAGACAATACAGGCCTGTTCCTAGGCCTTATAAATTAAGCCTCCCTCAAGGTCAGATTTAGTTGACACAATTAAGCTAAGTTGAAGTATTACAGCAGCCAATATCAAGTCTAAGATAAGTTCTATACTTTATGTCAGCATTACCTCAAATGTGAATATAGCTTACAATCAGCATGGCCCCAAGTGAATAGCTTACAATCATTATTTAGTTCTGAATGCAATTGCAACAGATGAATGGGGAGGGTTGGTGCACCGTTAAAGACTCTTTAACCCATCATTCTCGGCTCTCAAGGCCGAGCATCTGTTTGCTTTTTCTATATCTGTATGGTTTTGTGCTGTCTAATTTTTTTTGTTTTTTTTTTGTTTGTTTCTGGTAAATCCTTGTCGTAAATAGACTTAATTAGCATCAGATGTTAAAAGTAAATTAAGTGAGCATCCCGTTTGAGCTAGTAATATGAGCAGTGGACACAATTCCACCCAAAAGTTATTATTTATTATTTTCTTATAATTTTATTTTGAGGCCTCAAACACACACACACACACACACACTCAGTCATGCTCGCAGCATGTTCCAGTCCTCCCTAAGAACTGGACCGTTGCCACTGACACAGAAACGTGAGTGACCATTGCACAGTTGAGTCACTAGCTTTATGAATGTGAGTCAACTTTAGGAAGAAGCCAGTCTACCAGAACAAGGCAGCAGGGGAAACCCTCTCCACGCCACCTGGATGTAAGTGTGTGCTTTTGCTGTATCCAGCACATGGTTCTGTGTGTTTTACCTCCTGTGTAGATCCCCTGCACCAAACCTCCGCACACCCTGATGTCACTTTTTATGGTGAACCTCAAGAGAAGGAGTTCACCTCCAGTGGTGGCCACGCTGACTTTGATAATGGAGTTGAAGTGACTGTTCCAGCTAATGCTGTCCCAGCAGGGACCTCTGTGGGCATTAAAGTCCAACCCAGCCTTGCCCCTAGGGATGTGTTTATGATGCCTGAGGGCATTCAATCTGCCAGTCCGTCCTACTTGATCTCTGGTGAAGGTCTAAACGGAGAGGTGACCCTGAGCATGGAGCATCATGTACGAGTGTCCACCCAACAAGAAGCTGATGACCTCCTCTTTCTCCAAGCTGACTCGTCTCCCAAGAGATCTGGTTCTCATAGTGTCTATGAGTACCAGGTATCAGAGGGAAGGTCAAAGTTCACTCCTGGAGGGAACACTGGGAGACTGACGCTGGGCACACGACTGAAGAACTTCTTTAAAATTGGTCAGAGAAGAATAAAAGGTGAGTATTTGGAAGTGTGAATGACTTCCATTTCAACAACAACATGTACAGGCAAAGCTGACAGTAACCTCTACACTGTCAGAGTCTACCGGTCTCCTCCACACACAACTGGGGACAGAATGGCTCTTGTCATTGTCAGCTACTTTAACCGTTTGTTTCTCGATGTACGTACATTGCAGAGTAAAGTTTTGTGATTCGTTGAGCACAATACGTAAATTACTCTTTCCCCATCACAGTTCTTGCGGAGGTTTGAGGTTGACGTCATTCCCCGAGAGTATCCACACTTGTCAAGTAGCCCTGCTGATATGACAATCAAACAACCTCTTTGTTTTGTCAAAGTCGATGCAGTACTGGAGCTAGTCTGTGACCCAGCCTGGAGGAGTGTGCCTGACCAGAGAACGGTGAGTGTTTTCAATAATTATAGCCACAGGCAAAACCTTGTATTGTAAGTGAATTTTCACATTTTTCTCGTTAAAAAGCGATCCCCTTTTTTCTCCCCACGTTTTCAGATTTCCCAAGAAGAAGTGGACCTGCCAGTGATTGGTCAGTTCTTGCCAGAGGAGCTTCAGTACTATCCACCCAGGATAGTGTGTCGGTTCTTCCCCGAGCAAGGAGCTGCCTCCTGCACCACATGCACTCTCTCACTGTGCGGCTTTGACAAGCCAGTCAGTGTGGACATGGCACTGCTCACTCCTCAGAGATCAGTGGACACTAAACAACTCAAGGTGTCTCACTCAACCTCTATAGTAAAGCCAATATATGAATTTTAGATAGTCCATCAACCCAATGTTCTGTATACTGTATGTGTGTATTATGGCTCTGTACAGTATGTTGCATACTTGATACCCAAGACCTACGTCCTTACTGTGCTTACGTGTGTGTACAATCTACAATGCATGCATGTGATTGTAGGAAGCCACTGAAGTACTGAGGAGAACAGTTGGTGAGATGACCACCTCACAGCTTGGCTCTACTGTGGATACTGTACTGTCACTAATGGAGAAAATGACAGCTGCACTTCAGTGAGATGTCTACTATTTTAATGGTAGTGCTGTATTCACAATATGTCCCACCTCAGGTCATCTTCTCTGAGTGAGCTGACAGCCCACACTGACTCCATACGGACAGAGATAAAGGCTGTCCTTGTAGTGACCAGGAGGGTTGTCCAGGAGTGCACAGTACAGAGCATCAGTGAGAACATGGGAGCCAGTCTCTCTAAGATGGAGATTTTATCTCACCAGCTTTGTCATGTGGCCAGGGTCAAACTCAGATACTGTCTAGGTGAGAACGTGTGTTTATGATATTAAGTGTTAGCTCTCATTCTCAATGGTACAGACCAGTCAGAGGAGACAGCTGCTCTTATTGACCTGGTGGAGAATGGAGCTAATCTGTTGAGAGCTGTGGACCGTCTACTCAGGGACATGCACACACTCAGTGGAGTCAGCGGTGAGTGTACATTGTCAGAGTCTGTGTATCGGTATCTATACCTACCGTATAGCGGGTATATATTTCGAGGGTATACATTTTTGCGGAAATGCCTTTAGAAATTATGGTTTTCGTGGATTTGATTTTCGTGGAATAGCAGCCTATTTGCAGCATGCATGCATACGATTAAATTCGCAGTACATGCTTAATCCATGACAACCACGAACATGTATACCCTCTATACGGTATTATGTTTTGATTTTAGATCAATGATTCTGCTGCTCAACAGGAACCCCCCTCCCTCCGTTTCTTTCAGCTTCCATAACATGGCAGTTACAGTAGGATACCGTGTTTGAATTTTAAATTCAAAGAGGGGGCAAACCAAAAGGAGGGTGGCAAAAGCCTCCCTAATATCCCCTGAGATTAAAATAAGCTAATATTCACGTATTGTCGAATTTGCTGTTTTTTTTCCTCCCAAAACTTATAGCCAATATATGTAGAGCTACAAAATGCATCTTTTAGTTTTGATGTAGTTAAGTTATGACCTCCTGAAAGAAGCTAGCGCAATAGCTAGGTGCCATATTCCTTTCGAGTTATGCACTCGCCGAATTTCTTGTTTCTTCGCTTTTTCGCGCTTTTCTTTTCCTGGCAATCCTAGCAACGTTCACATTGCAAATGTTTTTTAGTTTTGATTGTACATATGGTTCACATCATGTACTTAGGTCTCCAGTGTGTGGGCGTATCATGCTCTAACCATTTCCTCTCTCTTGCAGGTAACGCTGGCTACAGTGTGCTGGTGAGCTGCAGTGAGAAGATAGTCCAGTCACTCTCTGAGGACCCGAAGGCCTTGGCCCTCCACCTCCTGTCAGCTGGGCTCATCACTTTATCTATTCTTGAGAAAACCAACGAGTTGAATGAGACCAAGAGAGAGAAGGCCACCAGACTGTACACTGCCCTGCTGGGTGTGGTCAAACACCACCCCCACAAGTACCACGAGTTTGTCTCCACTCTCAGACTCAACCCACTACACACTGACTTGGTCACACAATTAGATAGTTTGTCAAAGACATGATTATGCATGAGATTGTGTTGTGCATGCTTTTGCTTTAGTTTTACTTCTTTTACTATTTTTACAATCTTTACTCAACAAACTTTAGCTTTTTTGTGCTTTGAATTTACATCGTTAATTAATAACAAAATTTTGGTTGGAGTCTATTCATCTGCATGGGTCCAAAATTACAGCTGTATACTATATATGTACCGCCTCATTGCAATTATAAGCTATATCATCCCCGATATGTATACCGCAATCCAATTGTAAGCTTATACCCCCTGAAGCAATTTTTAAGCTAGTAGTATAATTAGAGAAAAGTCAGCTGAACTAAAACAAGCTGTTTTGATATGGAACTGCACATGTATAACGTACATGTAATTTACGTGTTTCTAGAAGTATCATTCATAACAAGATATACTAAAAAAAAAAGGAGCAAACAAACAAACTATAACTAGCTAGCTACCTTACTCTCAATGCAGCTTCACTATAAACTGTTCACACACACACACAAACATACACCTCAATCAATCAATGCAACTCGACTTCATAGATCTGGAACACCAGCGTGTCTTCATGCAGGTATGGTTCCAGTTCTGTGTGAGGAATGAATGTAATGTAACCCCACTCTCCTTTCCCCACTTCCCCATCTCTCACTCTCGTGCATACACTCTCAACCACGTTATCGTCATACATCACTGAACCCCATTTCTGTGGTTCTGTCCGTGCTGATCTAGCAGTCGCAATGAAATAATCCCACGAAATGGCCATTTTTTAGATAATCGTCAAACTCTCCTCTCATGAAGTGTAAAAACACAGACACGTGAGTTCCTTTTCCAAAACCGTTGCCGTTAGCAATCACCTCAAGCATATCTTGTAGCCCTGGTGATTGGGTTGGATGTCCATCGATCGCTGTCTCTCTTGTGATCACTGAATCGTGTCATATTAAATGTTGGGGGATCCACATCGAACACAGCTTTGTACTGAATGGCTGCACAATTACTTGATGTCTTCGAGGTGGATCAGAGTGTCCTTGATTTCGTTAACAAAGTTTATCTGCCATTCTTCTTGCTCTTTAATCAAGGTGGACTTGAAACTAGAATATAGTGTCCTACTTGCTTCACTGTTCAGTGGGTGAGTTCCAGTCTCTGGTTCTGCTCTCTGGAAACAATCTTCCTCATGATCAACGTCCATGGCTATTCTCTAATGTGGTTTGCTCGGGTTTGTTTACATTCTTTCATCACAACCACATACTCTCTTAGAGTGTCTGCATTCTCATTGCATGCATGTGAGTATACATTACCCAGCAGGTCACAAGTTGTTAATGGTTAATTCATAATGCCAAGACACAATAATGTCATCAGCTAGCTACTAAACACATACAGCTCTCAAAATGACAACTGAACGATCTACTAGTAGCTATACACGATAACAATAATAAACTAGATAGCTGGCTAGATAATCACTCGCTAAAATGCTGATACTAGAGCTAATAGCAGACAACTCAATTGAAATGAGGTTAAGTTGAAATCGTTATCCAAAATTCATAGTCCAAATCGTTGCAGTAGGTCAGAGGGGGCTTTACTCAGTCTTGCTTAGTGGGGGTTCAGATTTCTGTTGGGCCCAGGAAAGAAGTGTTGAACTATCAGCGTTGCTCAGGCTCCAGATACTTTGGTTCTCAAAGAGGTCATAGGTGGTGGTTGAGAGTGTGGTGTCCTCGGAGGGTGAGGTTGGGTCGGTGGTGCCACTGTTGATAGGTAGGGGGCTCATATCGGAGGTGATGTCATTACTGTAGAATGGAGCAGTGTCTGTTGACCACATGTTGGGGCTGTCCCAGTTAGGACTGGTGCTCTGCAGAGGAGAGAGAGGGAGTATCATGATCAGAATAATATACACAGTGTATACTGTACGTCTGCTAAAACATACACACACACATATATATACCACAAGGAATGTACAGTCATAAAACAATCTACAAAAAAAAAAAAAATAATGTCTCACCTTTCCCTCCCCAGCAGGCCAGCCAGCACTCCTAGACCTTCCTGGTGCCAGACTCTTGCTGGAGACAGAGCCCTTCTCCCCGCGAGACGAGAACTGTTGACCCGGAGCACCCACGGCCGAGACAGCAGGGAAATCAGTCACAAACTCTCCTCCTAGATCACTCTCCATGCTGTAAGTACGGCTCCTTCTTGGTCTCTCTGGCAATAGATTACTTTGACGATAGGGAATCAAGTCAGGGTCTTCCGGGGACTGCTCGCTGAAGTCTGGATTGTCCCATCCTCTCGATCCAATAGAGGAGGGGCTAACATCTGGTCCAAACTTGGCAGGGGACTAGGTTGATCTCTTTCCATAGCAGCAATAGCTCTTTCCCGTTCAATAAGTTTCATAATGTATTGTCTCTTTCTCAAATACTGCTGGTCATATACTCCCCCCTCCTCCATGGGTGGCACTTGGAGCCTGTGTGAGTGATGGTGGTGGTCCCACGGTCCTTGTGGACGATAGCTGTACTCTCGTGCTCTCTGCATGCACAGGTGATGCATATACGCTTCCATATTCGGATGCATGTGTTGTCTGCCATGTCCGCTCTTTGGTGCCATCATTGGTGAGCGACCACGATAGTGCTCTCGACTATGACGCCCCATAGGCATCGGTGGGAAGTCCTCAGGCCCACTGTACGGTTCGTCCATTGCCATTGGATTGTGGTGTTCAAGTGAGGGATAGTCACTGTACGGCATATGCGATCCCTCGGGGAAATACGGTAAAGGTGGTGAGGGGGTCATCGATTTGCCTCCTCGTAACGGATGTGGTCTCTTAAAGTACGACCCCTCAGGGTAGGGACGCATGTGGGCATCATCAGGAGTTGGTGGTAAACCAGGGGGTGGTCCTCTGGGCTGGGAGTTGTGGTCGGGACCAAATTTCCTCGGATCTGCTCGTAGACTTGGGCCAGATTTCGGTGCAAAAGTTGGAGATGGATAAAATGGTTCTGCGTTCAGGGAGAGTGTAGATAGAGGCGGCTTGAACTCATTGTCGCTTGAATTATGAGAAGATTCATCTTTCTGTGGACTCAGTGGTGCTTCAATTGGTTTCGTCATTTCAGTTTCACTTTGCTCGTCTTGTTCCGGGAGTTGGTAGTCATCATCTTCCTGTCCATCGTCAGGTTTGTCACGATCGCTCTTCTGCTTCCTACGCATAATGGCCGAGTTATTGGAGAGTAAAGAAGCAGCCAGCTCGTGAGGAGAAGTGGGCAGACTCTGAGAACTGCCTTTACCAGAGTCCACACTGAGTAGAGTATGTGTCACACCATCCGTTTCAACCAAGCTATCAGAGTCCATTGGAATTACGATAACAGGTTCTTCAATCAACTCGCTCCTTATGATAGGTACAACATGCAGAGTTTGTGGCCGCTGTCTAACGTTCTCATCTGATTTCAGCTGGTGTTCGAGAAGATTGTCCTCAACTAGTTGTGTGATCTTCTCAACAACGGGTGATTTAATTTTCTCGGAAGGTTTTTTGCCAGTACTGATATTCTTAGTACCGTAAGTGGCGGCTTGATCTGGTGTTCTTGAAAACGAGTCAGTGAACGTCTCTTTAGTTTCTTGTTTTGTGGTCTTAGTTGTACGACCAGTCTTGATGGCAGTACTGGGAACAGCTGGGGACACGAGTACCGGTATTTCATTGCCCTTGTTTGGGGATACGTCGATAATAGTCGTCTCTAATAGTTTATTGAGTTCATTCTCAGTAGTTTTGACACATTGCACGTTGGTTTCAGTTTCAGTTTGTACCGTATCTTCAAGAGGAGGTGTGCTGTCGTTGTCAAGTTGCTCAGTGGAATTAGACGAAGAGGAATCTTTAAATGAACCAACTAGTTGCTTAGCGTCTGTTTTGTCCGTATTCTTTTCTTTCTCTCGTTCTTTGTCTCTCCCTCTCTCCTTTTTACGAGCTTTCTCCTCTTTTTTGATCTGTTGTCGAGGTTTCCTCTTTCCTTTCATTCGAACGGTACTAATTGGCGGTTCTTTTTTGTCGATCAGTTCTGTTCTTGGTGACATGACCTTTGTACTCTCGGGCGTGTCGGGAGGATGGATGGTTTGGCCAGTGTTGGGCTCCTTGGTGACAGGTGGTGGAGGCTTCTTCACTTCAGCTACCACAGTTACCACCTACACAGAGAGATAGAAGTATAAACTGTAAATCAAGTATTATGTGGGGAATGGTGTATTTACATGCATGTACATGTCACTTAAAAAACAAGTACAGACCTGACAAGCGTTTGTGTATTATTTCCGATTATTATAGGAATATTAACGGCTTACGCATGTACATGTACATGTACAGTACACAGAATATACAAATTACAATGACAATTATTAGTGTTCAAACATAATACGTATATATAATGGCTTACACATACAGTGTGTGCAATATTAATTTATCTAATTAAGAGACTGACCTGGCTAGGTGTTTTCACTTCCTCCGACTTGTCGGTACCCGTAGATGCCGAATCACTGTTGCTAGAAACAATGCTACTCTCCGAGACCTTCCTCTCCAGCTCCTTCCGTCCGGACGGGGGGAGGGGTGAACTATCAGGCGTTATCTTTAGAGGCTTCAATTTTCGTACGATTTTTGATTTTCTCACATTCGCTGGTAGAGAGCTCGGATTAGTTTCCGTGGGTGTTTTTGAAATGATCTCGCCTTTGGACGCGCTTTTTTCGGGGATGGTTTTCTCGCTGCTACGCTTCAGTTTGGTAGGGGATGAGCAGAGTTGCGCTGGTGCACCGGTAGTTGGAGTACAAGGTTGGGTCTGCTCTCTAGCTCCAGTGTGATTGTCCGTGCCTGTTCTAGGTGGGGAGATGACACTCGGCTCAATAACAGGAGCAATGGGGATCTTGAGGGACATTCCCTTCGGCGTGGAAGTAACAGCCGTGTGTGATCTAGACGGAACAGGTTGCAATGAGGTGATAGTTTCCTGTGATGATGGTTTTCTCTCGATCTTGTTTTGTACCACACGATGTCTGAGAGTGGGTATTTCTTGAGCAGTAGTGGGGGTTACTAGCGGCTCAGGCTTAGGTTTAGATACGGGAGTGTTCTTATCGGTAGAGGGTTTAGGAGGCTCTCGAGTTACTTCAATTTTCATAGATTGACCAGTGGACTCAGACTTCTGGTTAGAACTGCACGAAAGAGAAAAACACAGATAAAAAAGAACAACCATATACAATTAAATGTAGGTAGCAAATAAACTTTACTTCATACAAAATAGATGCATACTTCATTGAGTAAAAAACAGAGAAAAACAAGCAACTAATCGTAAGTATAAATATGGATGTACACAACGAACTCTGCACTCTGCACTGACCTTTTCTCTCCTAATTCCTGGACCTTCTTGGACAGCACATCCATAGACTTTGACAACTTCTTCAAATCGAATACTTCTCCGGAGCCTTTCGTTGCTTTCGCCTCAGTTTTATAGGACACAGAACTACTGCTCCTCATTCCGAACTTGGTCTGCACGAATACTGTAGCTACAAGGCAGAGTATCACAAGCAGCCAAAACGGTACAGACAACCAGGCCAGTGTTTTCTCCCATTCGGGCCGAGGCTGTAAGGCAATACACGCCGCTAATAGTTGGTGGGGGAGGATGGCTAGTAGAGGGTAGAGGAACTCGTTGCCAGTGGAGGTTTGTAATCGTAGAGTGGTGGAGACTTGGGTCAGTGTGTAATCTGGAGTGAACCTGCACGTATGGATGATGAGATTTGTAATACACTGTTGCAAGATACGTACTGTACATCAGTATACTGTATAGCAGGTAATTTTCGTTGGTGAAAATTTACGTATGAATTCTACCCATTTAAATAGTTTGTATTTTAAATATTCGTACAGCTCAGGATAGTGATGTTGAACCTATTGCGATAGAATTTCATAGTTTTAATTTTCGTATCATACTCTTCAATACGAAATATCCGAAAATTTCAACCATACGAAAATAACCCGCTATACGGTATATACATGTAATTATACTGTGATACACACACTGATAGAATTCGCTGAAGGGATTCTGACTTACGTTATTTCAATTTTCTTTGATCGGTTTGGTTTAATGGTGATGTCCTTGTTACAGTTAGAGATAACGAAGCCTCTCCCCTCACAACTGCCACCCTCCAGTCCAATGATACGCAATGTGATGGAGGTGGAGCCAGAGTTATGCATTCTAAAGGTCTTGGTGAGCTTGAGGGGGTCTGTTAGCGGGTCCACAACAGTACCAGCTGTGTGTGTGTGTGGGGGGGGGGTCAGGAGTGTGTGTACAGGCACGCTATAGCAGTAAATGTAGTTACAGCATCTGTCTGTATGTAACACACAACACATAACTTATTGAGAGGCATGGAAATAATACGTACATTTTAAAATGAACAATAATTACGGAAAATGTTAAGTCTCTAATGGTGCCTAATAGCTGGGGGTGTGTGTGTGTGTGTGTGTGTGTGTGTGTGTGTGTGTGTGTGTGTGTGTGTGTCCATGCTTGACCTACCTAGACAGTTCTCCATGACAGAGTTGGGGAACTCAAACATGAGAGGTTCAGTGCCGGGATGGACACTGTCGATAGCAAATGAACCCTGAACCCCACTCCCCTGCACAATGACGTAATCAAACACAGTCAAGTTGTTCCTCAACAAAAGCAGCGTATTCAACTCCTGGTCTACTTTAGGGCTGAAAGCAACCGCCATTTCAAACAGTTTGCTGTGTGGAGGCAGTAACGTTGTAGCCAGGGCTGTCTCAGGTGATGCACTAGATACAAAACTGAAGGAATTTGACAAATGAGAAAAGTTGAGATTTCGTAGTCGTGGGTCGAATCGGTCCAATAGAGAGTCGATGATGGTTTGCGGGTGAGTATAGTAACTGAGGAAAACTGGCTGAACCAGTAGGGGCACGTCTGACGGGTTCGTTATGCGGAGACGGTGAATCTATAGCAAAAGAACGAGTGTGGTAGGTAACTAAAGAGTGTGATAGGTAACTAAAGAGTGTGGTAGGGAACTAATGAGTGTGGTAGTAAACCAATGAGTGTGGTAGGCAACTAATCACTACATACTGTATATAATGTACAGTGGTGTACGGAGTGTACTAGCCTTGGGTGAGATTACATGCTATCAAATACTGTGACAGTGCCCATGCACTCACTTCTGCTGCCTAAGACATGACAGCTCTAGACTAATAATAAAGGGAGTAAGTGGAGGAAAAGAGGAGATATTGGAGGAGGTTACTGTGAGTGAAGTAACAAGACCAGGCAGCGTGTGTATACATGTTAGACTAGGTACCCTGACTCACTGATGTGTTTCCCACTGTGGTTGGCTCCAGTGTGACCAGCTTCTCCTTGACCAGGTTAGGCCAGGTCAGACTCACATCTACAGGCACTCGTACCTCTCCACCTCCAACAGAGCTCACTACAATACTGGCATTGAAACTGCAAGAGAGAGAGAGAGAAAGGTTGAACCATTTGCTTATGGCATCCCCAACAAGTACATTTATAAAAATAATTATAGGCTGGCTATGAGCAATTGTAACAATCAGTGCCACCTGACTTACATTGTACCTACGTACAGTATCCATATAGAAATTGATTTAAAGCAGCTAAAACCAGTGCTCTAAAATGCTAAACCGAAAAATATACTGGGGCTGTACATTTGTATATGCATGATTGTAGCTCTTCTGGACACACACACATTGAACTGTAAGTCAGGAGAGGCTTACACTGTGCGTCCATCGTCCACCAGGCCCCTCCAAGAGGCCCACAGAGTGGTGAGTAGCTGTAGCTCTCGAGATGGGTCCTGGGGGGCTGAGTTAGAGGACCACAACCCGAGGGAGCTGGCCGACTTTTTCAGATATACAGTGTCCCCCAGTAGGGGGTCAATCACAACAGAGCCAATCTGTGTGTGTGTGTGTGTGTGTGTGTGTGTGTGTGTGTGTGTGTGTGTGTGTGTGCGTGTGTGTGTGGTGAGTGTGTGTGTTAAGTGTGTACACAGCATGCACACGGGTCCCCAATGAACGGTTTGTATACAAAGCAACCCCCTCAATAAAAGGCCAGCTCCGTTAACTGACCAAAAACATGCTCCCCAAAGGTGTCTGTTATAAAAAGAGGTTCCGTAACAGTACGTTCACAGTAACAATACGGTTCCGATTTATAATCACCTCAACTTTTTCCGTTGGTCTCAGTCGTGGCAAACCATCCACACCCTCTTCAAAGTATACCCGGGGGTCATCAAGGTCAGAGTTCACAGAGGTCACGTCGACAGCTTTATGAAACAAATTCCGTGCACTCAATCCGACCCTTGCCCTCAGGTAGGGGAAAATCCCCTTGAAACTAATTGCCCTAGGGCTCACTTTCAATCTACTCTCGGCCGTCTTGAAATAAACAGGAATGTGTAGAACTTTATCGAACGATGTGCTGACGATGACTTCCCCGCTGTAGGTACTGATGGTGTTTGGATTAGACACAGTCACGGTGAATTGGGCGCTGTGTTCAGGTTCGAGGGTGTGAGGGGGTGTGGAGTGGGCGGGAGGGTGGGGAGTGCCATTAGTGGTGGGGTGTACGTAGGACAGTTGGACACTCGTAAACGGGAGATTGGCACTCACAGAGTAGGAAATGATGGATATCTGCAGAGACAAACTAACGTATCAGCAGGCCATAATTATGAATTTGTACGAACACTGTACAAAATGTACGTGTAACAGAAACACTACTAAGAGTCGTTGTAAGGATTATGACGTGGCTCATGTACATCATAAATACATGTAGTCAGTTCGAGCAGCTGTGGATATGTGCAAACAACTTGTACATACCGGTATAAGTACAAGTGTACATAATTAAGGCAGATGACAGTAGCATTACATTGAGAGGACTTATTGTAACAAGGAGCACTTACTTGCACAGGGTTGATGTTGTGCAGTGTGAAGGTCTTGGAGACAGTGTCCGACTGAGAGAGCACTCCAAACTCCAGAGAATCCTCGTCACTGTTCTCCAACAAGTACTGCAACCAATTAACCAACTATCAATGATGTTGTATATACATTGTAGATGTACATCTTTCAACAGCCATTAACTTAAGTATTGTTGATCCAATGTCAACAATTTTATGATTTTCTGAAAGCTTAGAAAGAGACCTTTCAAATGAAAATTTCGTTGAGGTACGTACGTCAGGTTAGTAGCATACATACAGGAAATGACTAGTCTTCAACGTCCTACGTCATGGACCGGCACAATGATTTGATTTTGGGACTCATGATCCTTACCGACTTCCATGTGGATTCAACTGAAATCAAACAAAAAAGATGAATCGCGAGAGCTAAAGTTATCATAAGCACACCAGGTGGAAACTATCTTACATTGGACGTATTTGGCCAAAATGTAGCAGCAATTGCTGAAATAGATGAAGCCGAAGTCACTGCTGACAACCTAATCTCTGCACAGCCCTTCTCATGTTCTTATAATGGTACTGTCATGAACTCAGTTACGCGACCTTGATAACTACCAGTGCGAATGTAAAATGCTTCTACTACATATACTAAATTAATAACCTTGAATTTAAATACAACATATTTCTTTTAATTCGTAAAACAAGCATGTTTTCTTACGCTCGCCCCACAATGTTCAACATTCTCCTAGTATTATTATTGTCTGTCTCTTTCTTTGCAACCTCCCCTGGCAGAGTCTGCAGGAGGGCTGACAGTGACGACATTGGACTGCATCTCAAGATCCTGTCCCTCCTCGAGAACCCGGCCGTCATCGTGGCAGCTGCATGCTGCAGCCGGAGATGCCAACACTCTCAGAGAGTTCCTACGCAAACATCCCACAGAGGTGAGGACACGGTGTTATGCACTCTCTCTCCCTTCTTTCAAATTTGAGGACTCTTTCAGCTGCCATAACTTGAATTCCGTAGATCCAATTTCAATGATTTTTTGATTTTCCGAAAGCTTAGAAAGAGACCTTTCAAATGGTGTAATCAAATTTTATATTCCAGCAATAAAACTATTTGTCAATTTGGTTATACCGTGGATAATAAATAGCCCATGGTCCAAGGCGGAAAAATGACAAATTAGGGTCCCAACAAAAATAATGTTGGATTGAAACACACCATTTAAAAGGTATCTTTGTAAGCTTTCAGAAAATCATGAAATTTTTGAAATTGGATCATCAGAATAAAAGTTATAGCTGCTGAAAGATCTTCAACTACACCACCACCAACCCCGTTTAATTATTGCTTGGGAGACTCTTTCAGCTGCCATAACTTGAATTCTGTGGATCCAATTGCAATAATTTTTTTGATTTTCTGAAAGCTTAGAAAGAGACCTTTCAAATGGTGTCATCAAAGTTCATATTGCAGCAATAAAACTATTTGTCAATTTGGCCATACCGTGGATAATATAAATATAGCCCATGGTCCAAGGCCGAAAAATGAGAAATTATGGCCCCAACGAAATTTCGGATTGAAACACCATTTGAATGGTCTCTTTCTAAGCTTTTAGAAAATCATAAAATGTTTGAGATTGGATCAACGGTATTAAAATTATGGCTGTTGAAAGATGTTCCCTCTCCCCCTTCAGTTTAATCTTTAATCTCAGAATAGTACGATCTTTGGTTTAATCAATGGTTTGGGGATTCTTTCAGCTGCCATAACTTGAAGTCTGTGGATCCAATTTTAACTATTTTCTGATTTTCTGAAAGCATAGAAAGAGACCTTTCAAATGACATCACCAAAGTTCGTATTTGAGCAATAAAACTATTTACCACACCATGTATAATAAATAGCCCATGGTCCAAGGCCGAAAAATGGCCCCGATGAAATTTTGGATTGAAACACATCATTTGAAAGCTCTCTTTCTAAGCTTTCAGAAAATCATAAAATTTTTGAGATTGGATCAACGGTATTAAAATTATGGCCGTCGAAAAATCAGGTCTGTTTTTAGAGCTGTCTTTCAGAAGTCGTAACTTGTGTGGGGAGCATCCAGTAGCTGTTTGGTAGTATGTGGGTGGATGTCACAATGTTTAAGTTATTCAAAAACTAATACCTTATGATGTGATTTGTGTTGCCCAGGTGAACACCAAGGCAGCTGGCAAGGCAGCCATCCACTGTGCCTGTGCAGCTGGCAATGTGGACGTGCTCAAGGTCATCATGGAGTTCGCCCCCAATGTGGAAGTGGGGGTATGTGCATCATTCTAGCCTCTGCTGTATACACTACATGTGTGTCTGTGGATGGTGTTATATTGTGCTGGTCTGCATTTCTAAATAGTGTGTGTTTCATTGCAGGCTGCTCGTATTGGGTTCCTACCGTGAGTACTTGATCATGTGACATGGCAGGTCCTGTCAATTGTGTATATATAACATGGAGTACGAAAATAAAAGTTGTGTTTTGTAGCTGGCTTTAATATAATTATGTCTATAGATATGACTGTATGTTTTTGTTTTAACAGGAGTGCATTCCTGGTTTTAAGATTAGACGTTTCTAACTCAAATTATGGTCTCTCAAAGTTAGCTCCGAAAACAGTAAAATGATCATATCAAGGCCCTAGTATACACTGCATGTATAATCCATACTCTTATCCCCCCTGCAGAGCTGTGGAGCACTTCAACCGTCGGTTTGTGGAGCACATCAACGTGCTCAAGGACGACGGGTACACTCCCCTCCACCTGGCAGCACTCAATGATCACCTGGACGTTATCACTGCCTTCGCTAAAGTGGTGAGTGGCTGGCTGTAGATATGGTCTTACATGTACATGTAGTACTATAGTATTGTCACAATTGTTAGGAAATGGAAAGTACAACCCAAGAGTCAAAACTTAGTGGAAAGCTTTATATTGCACAGATAATTATGTGACAATTTTAAGTTATTATACAGTGGCCTTTGTTGAGGAGTTGTTAAAATCTACATTATATAATTATTAATTTGGGACCTTGTGCCTGGCTTTTATTGCAGTTTAACTTTCTTCAGGTGTGGCCATTATAATCTGACCTCTCCCCCAACAGGTGCAGTGTGACCTCAATGCTAAGACCAACCAAGGTCAGACAGCACTTCATCTTGCTGTCCACCAAGGTCACGCTCGTATCATCGAGAGACTGGTGGGGTTCGGGGTAGACATGAATATTCTAGACAGTGATGGAGACACAGCTCTTCACATGGCCGTGGTCAAGGAGACAGTGGACAACCTCACACAAGAGACTCCTCAACTCAAGAAGGTAGGCTAGTAGGAATGCTAAAAGTTGTGGCTGTTCAAAGATGCTCTAGTTAACGCAGGGCCTTAGAGTCCTAGAGTTAGCTCTGTAACTAGAGTTCTGATGATCCAAATTCAACGATTTTATGATTTTCTGAAAGCTTAGAAATAGCTCTTTCAGATGGTATGCTCAAATCCCAAATTGGGAACTGGCCATAATTTTCTGTTTTCGGGAAGATACCGTGGGGAAGATACCGTAGCCCATGGTATTTTGTCAAAATCAAGCCCAAATTAGACCTTTGATTTTAACACATCATCTGAAACGCCTCTCTCTAAGCTTTAAAAAAATCGTAAAATTAATGTGATTGGACCATCGGAACTAAAGTTATAGCCGTTCAAACATATTCAAATTGAACGCTGTGTCGCATTATTACATGTATTTACCATCATGTGTACACTGTGCTTAGATTGCACTGTGAACATACACGTATGCCCCTCCCCCTCTACCAGGTGAAAGACAGGTTGCCTGGTCAGCAGCTGAAGGCGGTTATTCCGTGCTTCCTAGTACAAGAAGGTTCAGAGATGTTCAAGACTAACAAGAAAGGCCGGAATCCATTGGAGGTTTGCTCACCTGACGTAGCAACCATCGTCATGGGCTTCGACAAGGACGGGTGAGCTGGGGACACAATTATATATAGCCACTTCATTGTAATTTCACTGAATTTATTCAATCCATTTTAAGACCTAAAATGCACTGTTGTTGGTAGCAAAAGCTCGATATAATTGCTAAATTTAACAGCAGTCCAAGGAAGTAGATAGCACAGCTGCAGCTAGTTGTGTACTAGGGTATGTACTAGCATACCTGTATAATGTTGTTGCTACTGTATAGATTTTGATTTTTAGTTATGTGTACTGAACTGCCTCCTTGCAGTGGAGGTGTGAAGTTCCATGGTAGTCTGAAATCACCTGCTCCCCCAGTGGTGGTTCAGGGCACACAGAGAGGACCTTTGGTGAGCCAGATACTGTTGCTTCTTTGATATACTAGCTTTATAAACAGTACATGTTGTTAACTGTATCCACTCTGAATTAGTCTTGCCCTTGCATCCATCAGGTGTACCCTACTCCCCTGCGTACTGGCAGTGCCACCCACCACCCACCCACAGCCTCTCTACCAGTTGGAGTTATGGACACTGCTGGAGCCACTGGAGGTGGTAAGAACAGTCTCTGTGCTGTACCTTAATTTGTCTCTTTGTTAGGGTGACCTTTCCAGTTATGTGTTTAGATACAAGTTTTGATAAATCTCATATTTTAAGTGGTCTTTACATGACTGTACTTTATATGGTTGTGCATATTGCACAGAACCAACTCTGAGCAATTGAATTGTATATCCATACCACCCCCCTCCAGGTAGTGTGGGTGTGGCCATTGAGCCGTGCTTCCTGTGTGAGGCTCCAGTGGACGTCAAGTTTGATCCATGTGGTCACGCTGTCATGTGTGCAGAATGTGCACAGAGAGCCAAGAGATGCCCCATTTGCAAAGTGAGTACTAATTAAGTACATAGCTACAATATAAAAGTTTCTACTTTATCCCAGTAACTTCCCAGATACAGTTTTTTTGACCTTCTCAAGTGCATATGTTGAATTTTATGATTCTTCCTTACACAGGCTGCAGTCAAGACTATCTCCAAGCTGTCCAAGGTTTGTGTGATGTGTAATGAAGAGGAGGCCACAGCCACTGTCAAGCCATGTGATCACACCTTCTGTCCAGGTACTGGTACTTAATGGTACATGTATCACTCAGAAACAGCCTCTCTGTGTATTATATAAGCCTCCACTATCCTCCACAGTCTCACCTTTCTTTCATATGTACTAGCTTTCATTTACTGTCTTCTCCCTCTCTCACTGTATAGAATGTGCCCGGAGGATGAAGACATGCTTCGAGTGTCGAGTGCTTATTACTGCAAAAGAGGGACTACGTACGTAAACTGCATTACAAGTTTGCACAAGCTGTGTTGCTTAATTAGATAACCTCTATAACTGTATAGTACATGTACTTAGCAATATTGTGATTTTGTGTCAAATAATACCTCCCACACACATACACACATATACACATACACATACATCCACCCACCCACACACACACACACACACACACACACACAGCCCCCGTCTCGGCCACCAGTGTCCATCCGCTGGCCAGCCCTGACTCTGAATCTAATTGTCCTATTTGTCTGACAGAGCCTAAGAACACGGCCTTCCTCTGTGGACACCAGACATGCTGGGACTGTGCACAGAAGGTCGACCATTGCCCAGTGTGCAGGAAGTTTGTGACTCACAGAATTCAGTTGTTCCAGTGACAATTTAGCATTTGTTTCGTTTCTTTCTTTTCTGACTTTGTATATCTTATGCAGACTGTTTTGATTTTATGGGCTCCGTTTTAATTGGTTTGTACACGTGCAGTGAACATTAGACAACTTTTGTGTGTAGTGTTAATTGTTGTTTCGTTATTTATGTCAATTATTAGTTACCATGTTTAATTGTATACTCTTTTGATAACGTTTGATAACGTAATTACACGAACAAAATTAAGTTAAACATTCTATATTGCATTATCTAGCTATCCATAATTAATCCATATCCAGTAGACACATGCTCACATCCACAGACAGTCAGACAGAGGGGCACTTCCCGAACCAATCCATCATGTGACCATGCAGCACGCTCACAATGCATGACCATATCATGATCACATGATAGACAGCAGTTAGAGTTCCCTGTACGTAAAGAATGCATGCCAGGGAGACAATCATTAATTAGGGAAGTAGAGATGGCTATAATTATAAGTGTCCATTATGCACACCTCTACACTAATATTGCACTGCCACCAATTATCCATAGAATCAGCTATACCATAAAGCCTGAGGCAGAAGAAGACATAAGAACCATGAATGAGTGTGCTTCACCTCTATAAATTTGTAATTTGGAGCTGTAGAGGTGCTTATGTTGACAGAGATACTTGTATTATAGGGCTGTGCCAAAGACATACTTCCTGGCGTGTAAATCAGCCACCATCCATATGGTTGTTAGTGAGAAGATTATGAATAATAGACACAGTGAATTGTGTCCCTCGTCAGGAGTGCACTCTTGCCCTCATGCATTTACATTATTAAGACAAGGACTCAAAGACATTTTAAGTATTATAGTAATTAATTAAATTCCTTAAAACGTGCTGGTCTAGACCTAACAAGTCTTGTACTATTTACATGAACACCAGTGCAGTGCAGTAGCCAGGTGTGACCTCTAGATCTAGCTATATAGAGCTTGTAGGAAATTCCTTACATTTGCAAAGCACCATACACCATAATTATCATGACTGTCTGCATGACTGTACAGATCTAAAGAAGTACAGGGTCCACTGACATTTATCATACATACCATATTGCTAGACTTCCATGACTGGAACTTTCTGGTAGCTATCATCCTCAATGCAGTAATGCTTGTAGCCTCGACTCAAGTCCGCTTTACAGCGGCCTTGAATCGAGGCTATAATGCTTGTTGTCTGGCATGGCCACATTGAGATATATTCAACAGAGGAGACCTCAAAACTGAGCTGCACTGTCCAAGTAGTCAGTCTATACTTGCACATCTGCAGGGAATCAAACCAACTCATAAGTTAGTATGTATATTGTATATCTTGATACAGCAAAGAATAGATTGGAATTTGAATTTGAATTTGAATGAGAACACAAACAAAAACACAGAATAACTTAGCATGGCAGTGCATGCTTACACAGTACAGTAAGGCATACTATTATGTGATGGATGGAGCACAAGTGAGGATAATTAGAAGTCAAAAGGCACCTGATTAAGAGTTACAGAGCAGTAGTCTGAGTACACCAGCAGCTTTCCAGATTGCAAGGATTGTAATCTATTGCAGGATGTAAAATTAACATCAGGTCATTGTGTGGGAGAAAGGGGTCTATGCGGCGCTGCAGCACTTGGATTCTTCAGTCTAACGGCTTGGAGGTTCAGAGTGAAGAAATTTGACAAGGGAGTTCATCAAACTATCAGCTATCATCAACTATCATCAGTTATCAACAACTATCAAGCTCAATGGCCTCTGCACCTCTGGTTACGCCGCCGGCAGCACCACCACCAAGACTGCCGAAGACCCAGCTGCACTACAGGTCTACCAACAATCCAGTGAGTTTTGCATGATAGATCTATAGATGTTCTGTTCTAGCTAGATCTCTATGCAGTAAGGATGCATGCATGTTCTAGCTATGCTCTAGCTATGCCAGCACAATCAAAAAATTATGGTTTTTGTGCAGCCGATAACGAAGAAGCACATAGTGAGCGTTCTCCGGTTTGGGAAGAGGAGTTGGGCCACAGACAAGTTATTGTGCCCACAATGCTATCTGCAGCCGAGTGGTCCGGTCACCGTAAGTCTAAATGCAGTATTACTCTATAGCTGCAGCCTAAGTCGATTTAATATGCTCCTGAAATTATCATGGCTACACAATTATTTTTTTAAAGCTTGCAATTCATTTCCACCCCACAGACTGAGTTCTGGTGGAAGGGTGAAGCTCATCTTGGTGTCGGGGACCACTCTATGCGCGAGGCTACACGCTACATTGAACATCTGCAGTTTGATCATCGTAAGTAAAATTATGCAACTTTACATTGTCGTAGTATTTAGTTCCCATGCTTTCAGATTGATTTTAATGATATTAATGGGTTTTCCCAGGTAAATTTTCCGATTTTACTTTGCGAAATTTTATCGCCTATAATTAAATATAATATGTAGCTTGGACAGCATAATTCATTAATTAGCTCATTAAGTACTTTATAACAATAATTTTATATTGCTCCATTTCTTATTTTACAGACACCGGCGTTTCCAGTCCAACAGTGCTATTTCTTGACCACCAACTGAGAGATTTGGCCTATGCCCAGTGGCAAAGGGCAGTGAGGTTTCCCCCCATTGTTGCACGGGGGCCACCAGGGCCACCTGGTGTTGATGGTTTGGATGGGATTGATGGTGTGGATGGTGTGGATGGTAGGGCAGGGGTAGACGGGGTGAATGGTGTGGATGGTAGGGCAGGGGTAGACGGGGCGAATGGTGTGGATGGTAGGGCAGGTGTGGATGGTAGGCCAGGGGTAGACGGGGTGAATGGTGTGGACGGTGTGGATGGTAGGCCAGGGGTAGACGGTGTGGATGGTGTAGATGGACAACGTGGAGAGAGAGGAGAGAGGGGAGAGAGAGGACAAGGATTGGACACCAGAATGATAGAATCATTATTGGCACAAAATGTAAGTTGAATACATGCATGCATGCATGTGTATGTACTGAAAGTTCCTTACAATAAGGAGAAATTCCTTACAAATAAATTAATTTTATTGTGTATTACAATCATTGATTATTTTTTCACCGTGTCCTTTTCTTGCAGAGAGCGTTAACAAAAGTAGTTCATCTACTCGCGGGACTACTCCCTCAACCTCTGCCACCCAACGTTGAGGAGGCTTTGAGGCTGACGACGGCTAGTGCTATGGAGGGGGCCGAAAATCCTAGATCAACTGTCGTCACCACCCCTCGTGGCCTTGTCGTCACCGCCCCTCGTGGCCCTGTCGTCACCACCCCTCGCGGCCCTGTCGTCACCACCCCAAGTGGCCCTGTCGTCACCACCCCTCGCGGCCCTGTCGTCACCACCCCTCGCGGCCCTGTCGTCACCACCCCTCGCGGCCCTGTCGTCACCACCCCTCGCGGCCCTGTCGTCACCACCCCTCGCGGCCCTGTCGTCACCACCCCTCGCGGCCCTGTCGTCACCACCCCAAGTGGCCCTGTCGTCACCACCCCTCGCGGCCCTGTCGTCACCACCCCTCGCGGCCCTGTCGTCACCACCCCAAGTGGCCCTGTCGTCACCACCCCTCGCGGCCCTGTCGTCACCACCCCAAGTGGCCCTGTCGTCACCACCCCTCGCGACCCTGTCGTCACCACCCCTCGCAGCCCTGTCGTCACCACCCCTCGCGACCCTGTCGTCACCACCCCTCGCGACCCTGTCGTCACCACCCCGAGTGGCTCAGGGTCCAACGTTGGACCGTCTGCTAGTTCATCACGTAAACGAAAGAGATCACCCGCAACAATGAATTTACATTACGACTATAAAAAAAGGTAAGCGATTTCATGTGAAGAGTACTACAACAAATTTCTAAAAGGCCATGCATGCACTTCATATTTTGTGCATCTTATAATACTTGTGTAAATTTCATCTCTTTCCCTTTCATACTTGCAGAAAAACTTTTGATGCTGCGCATGAACTTGAGGACAGGGGGAGCTAGGGGAAAATAATTGTATAGTGAGTTGCTTGAGGGCAGGCGGGGGCCATATTATGGTGTTTGAATAATTCATACTTATATAGGAGGGACCTTTTCTTTTAAATATACAAACTAGATTTTCGATGTTGTTTGGCCGGCATATGGATTGTTCTGTATCTTGGGAATTCTTGCCTATAATTTGTAGTTACGTTGTTATGCGGTGTAAAGGTTCTTCTTGTGTATAATATAGTGTTAGTGGGATGGTGCTTGGATTATGGATTGGCTTACTTCTTTGGTGACTCTAGTTACTGCTGTATGTTATGTATAACGGCTTCTTCTTGACTATAATTATGGAGTATTTCATTTGGCTTTCTCTCGCTGATTACGTATGTCGTAAAAAAAAAAAAAAAAAATTGGCAGACCATGTGCTACCCTTTTTAGTTTGAATTATTAATGCTTGTGCACATTCTACAACATTGTGTGCATCAATTACTGTCATGCATGGAGTCATCTGCAGTCTATCATTTGCTGATATTCATATCTCTCTCTACAAAACCTTTTGTAACCAAGCTTTGTAGCCTCTACAAGTCTGTGCATATCATAATTACTCTCATAACCGAACAATTGTCTTCCTATAAAAACATAATTACATGTTGTATCAATTTTTTCTCTCATAACCGAACAATTGTCTTCCGAACATAATATTACCTCTTTCTCTTATAACCGAACAATTGTCTTCCCATATAACATAATTATTTCTTATTTCTCTCTCTCTCAACTCCGAACAATTCTCTTCTGAACATAATATTACTTCTAATTCTCTCATAACCGAACAATTGTCTTCCCATATAACATAATTACATCTTGTATCAATTCTTTCTCTCATAACCGAACAATTGTCTTCCGAACATAATATTACCTCTTTCTCTCATAACCGAACATTATTGTCTTCCCATATAACATAATTATTTCTTATTTCTCTCTCTCTCAACTCCGAACAATTCTCTTCCGAACATAATATTACTTCTTTTTCTCTATAAATTACGAACAATTCTCTTCCTATAATTCTTGTGCTAAGATGCCATGTCATGTCATACTCCATCTTCCATCCATGTATGTATGTCAATTCTCGATTGTTTTTGTGCATCCTATCTATTTACAACTGCACATCTTTCGGTGACGACCAGCTGGGACTAATGGAACATCTCGAGGACCTTGGATCAATATGCAGTGCAGCTAGTGCATTGAACTCTCAAACAACTCTAATAAATTATAAGCACTTCTATCTGAACACTATAATTATTATATATACGCAGCACTGCGTGGGACGTGTCTACTGTGATGATGAAGCAGAAGACTCCTGGTTATATACCGTATACTGAAGAACTCTTCAATCTATGACTATACTATACCTGGTGTACTCTCCATCGTTGTCGTGGGCAAGATACATTTCCAATGGCAGCCCCTCAACTCGAATTCGTGGCCACCAATATTTCTCAACACTACTGGTTAAATTTGATGCTGGAAAAACTTTTAACACCCGTCACCTCCCCTGATGATCGAAACAAAGGACTCTAAAAATCATGGATATCAAGTATGGCAACACAATACTCATATTATCATGCATGCAAGCACACTGACTCTCTACTCTCATAATTATAACTGTATATCATGGAAGCACACTGGCTCTCTACCCTCATAATTAAAACTGTATATCATGGAAGCACACTGGCTCTCTACTCTCATAATTATAACTGTATATCATGGAAGCACACTGGCTCTCTACTCTCATAATATATAACTGTATCATGGAAGCACACTGGCTCTCTACTCTCATAATTATAACTCTACATATCATATCATGCACACTGACTATATCTATCTATGGGGTCACTACTCATAATTTAAATTTATAATTTGTAGTAATGTGGTCTGCCATTAATAAAATAAACGATTTGCTAATAATTATATTGCCTTGCTTTAAGCTCCTTCTGGACTACAGCTAGCTGTGGACGTTGTGTTGTGTCTCTGTGAAGTTTGATGTTCTGCATTGGGAGCTGTACTTGTGTCGGTGGTCGTTGTCTCTGTGGAGCTTGATGTTCTAGGAATTGTACTCTTGTGTTGATGATGTGTCTCTGTGGCTTGCTGTTCTGGTGACTGTACTTGTGTCGGTGGATGTTGTCTGTGTTGATTGTCGGCCTCGTTGTTCTGATAGTGGGCTGTACTTGTGTCGGTTGATGTTGTTGGCTTAAGCTTGTTCTGCTCGGGACTGTGTCTACTGTAGAGCTTTGGTTGTTTGGTACGTTACACTGACTTGTGTATCTCTTAAGCTTGTTGATGTATCTCTTTTTTTTTCATACGGTCCTAAAAGCCTAGGTAAAAAAAACAATTGAGAAAAAATATCCCAACTTTTTTGTAGGATCTATGCCTGTCCCTTGACCTGCCTGCCCTCTAAAACTGCAAACTGCATGGGGGAGAATATAATGCATGCATTGTATTAATTACTGGAAGCATTTATCTAGTATAGATAGCTATAGTTAACTGTTTGCGTTAGAAGCTGTTAATTTCCGAGGCATTGCAACCGCGTTGAGCAGCTGAAATACATGATTGCTCTATGTTCGGCTCTACGCCTCGAGGTGTAATCTGTTGCAAGATGGCGGGCGCTGCAAGTTTGCTGCTCAGAGGAACTATATCCTGTCTCCGTCAACGTCTCCGTCGACATCTCTCTCACAAGTCCCTCTCATCAAGTCTCTCACTCTCATCAAGTCTCTCTCATCAATGAATTGGTGTCTAAATTAATTGTGCATGGGTATGTTTTCCTAATTGGTCTGTAAGGGGGTTGTGCATTCCCTTGTAAGGGGTTTAGTTCTCTAAGTAGGTTGTATATATGCCTCTCTCTCTAAGGGGACTAGGTTGTACTGATGCCTCTCTCTAAGTAGGTTTGTTTGGTTGTGCATTCCTCTGTAAGGGAGTTTAGTTGTGTATGCCTCTCTAAGGGGGTTGTACTGATGCCTCTCTCTAAGGGGACTAGGTTGTACTGATGCCTCTCTAAGGAGGTTTGTTTGGTTGTGCATTCCTCTGTAAGGGAGTTTAGTTGTGTATACCTCTCTCTAAGGGGGTTGTACTGATGCCTCTCTCTAAGGGGACTAGGTTGTACTGATGCCTCTCTCTAAGGGGGCTTGGTTGTACTGATGCCTCTCTCTAAGGGGACTAGGTTGTACTGATGCCTCTCTCTAAGGAGGTTTGTTTGGTTGTGCATTTCTCTGTAAGGGAGTTTAGTTGTGTATGCCTCTCTCTAAGGGGACTTGGTTGTACTGATGCCTCTCTCTAAGGGGACTTGGTTGTACTGATGCCTCTCTAAGGGGACTTGGTTGTACTGATGCCTCTCTAAGGAGGTTTGTTTGGTTGTGCATTCCTCTGTAAGGGAGTTTAGTTGTGTATGCCTCTCTCTATATAAGGTGGTTGTGATTCCTCTGCAAGGGGGTTTGCCTCTAAGGTGGTTTGGCTGTGTAATGCCTCTGTGCATGGTTGTACCTCTGTATGGGGGTTTGGTTTGGGTTTGTTGTCTCCATTGGTGGTTGGAACGGTCATGGAATAGCACTGGTGGGCTGGATGCTTCGGACTGCAGGTAGCTTGTAGCCCCTCGTGTAGAGTGGTCTATTCGACTGCAGATAGCATTGTCTGGCCAGCTCAACTCCTTCGTCTGTAACCGTCGAGACCTCCTACCGCTCTTCACGACCCTGCAGCTGAGGTACCATCATACTATCTATATCTGCATGCCCCCCTCCAAAGCCATTGCATTGCCTCGCCTGTGTTAATTAGGTTAGGCCAATTTGTTTGTGTTTCTACACTTGTAGCTTGATTTGTTAGGTATAGATAGATAGCTTTTTTTTTCTTTTCACATAATCTTGCACCAGCCAGATTATCAGATCCATGAGCATTAGTATAGATCTAATACCCTCAAAGTGAGGGTAATGATTCATATATACTATACTCTTTTTGTGTAATCACTGTGTTTGTTTTTTTTTGTTCGTTATCAGACCAAATTCTCCCTTAGGCCAATTAGTGGTTGTAGTTCTGCACAGCCACTGTGTGGTTGTGCAGTTTAATTTTTCTTTGTGTACTTACATTTATATAAATATCCCTACATACTCGTTATAGAAGTTATAAGAATCAGGCTTTATCACAATTAAATGCATGCAAGATTATTAGAACCACCTTAATATAACCAAAAAAAAAAACCGGGTAACACCACCAAAAAAACCTTTTTTTGTTTTAGAGTAAGAGCTTTCATTCGTGCATACTTTACTTACTTTGTGTTCAATCTTGTTTGTGCTTTTTTAGGATAGTTTAGTTTTTTTTTTTCTGTTCTATGTTTGTCTTGTCGGCGAGGCTTGTATGCAATTGGTGGCGGGTGGTGGTGGCCTCTGCAATGATCACGCACACACATGACTAGTCACCACAGAGGGGATACCTAATCCCGGGGTCAATGCTAGGCTCTACACTCATTCTTACCAATGGCTGCAAAGCCAACTGAACTCAGGCAGTCCAGCTCAGAGCGAGCTCTTGTACTAACCAATGGCTGCAAAGCCAACTGTCCTGCTCAGAGCGAGCTTATCTAACCAATGGCAGGAGCACAAATGAAGTGCCTATTGCCCAATTCAAAGCCTCTTACTGAATGTTGGCTAATAGATCAGACTACTCCCAACAAAGGAGAATGTCACTTAACCAATGACAATGACAATGGCACAATATGCCTGAAAGCCTTAATCAAGAGTTGCTGCATTGACCCCAGTGGTGTACTTATCATGCAATATATGATGTGTCATGCAATGTGTATCACCATTATGATGCAACATGAGTATATTGTAGTCAGTAACTGCCTGCATGATTGAGTTACCTATATCATCACTGATCATCGTAACAGTGACTCAGATTTGAACCCCTCCTAACCAGCACTCTCAGTGTTGCTCAGAGCGAACTTAGGCTATTAACAGCACAAATCAAGTGCCTGTTATAATTTTAACTGACTAAGTGTGTTGCCACTTTAAGCTCTGGAACTATGCTCTCTATAATCATATAGATCTAGCAGCATTGCAGCAGTGGGTCAAAGCACCAACTGTCGGCTGTGGTTGCTACCATGGCAACACTCTGTGTCATACATATAATTATAATTGTACTTATCCACTCTCTGTATATCTTTTACAAGAACAGATGATCACATGAGCAACAGAGCTGCTTAGTTGGGAAAACACTGCATACTGCCAGTGACAGGAAGAAGAGCACGGCACCTGTCTTGGCCTAGCTGTGTCAAGATCAATATGCCCCAGGGCACTGTACTGTGTCTTGTCTGTTGCTTGCTTGTATGCAGCCCATGCTGGCTAACCAGTGTCATGTACATGGTTGTGTGCATGTGCAATACTTTTTCCACAGGTTGCCATGTTAACAAATAGTTAGCCTAACCTGTATTGATTTGCTTTCAGCTCATATGCCTCTGAAGGTTCAGTTCGTGAGCCTATCTCTCCAGTACGTGCACGTAGTGATGGTGGCCGCTGTGACCCGTCAATTGCAAACCAGTTCATCCACTATACTATCAGGTTCCAATCGTGTACTTTGTATTATCGTGTTTCTTTACGCTTACCTGTGAATGGTCATGTGTGTACTTCTAGTACAAGCCCCTCAAGAACCAATAGTAAGCTCCATTGTGTACTTTGTAACCTCTTGATTTCAGACCAGTATGTGTGCGTACCTCAATAACCAACAGTAAGCTCCATTGTGTACTTTGTAACCTCTTGATTGCAGACCAGTGTGTGTGCGTACCTCAAGAACCAACAGTAAGCTCCATTGTGTACTTTAATTTGTAACCTCTTGATTTCAGACCTGTGTGTGTGCGTACCTCAAGAACCAACAGTAAGCTCCATTGTGTACTTTGTAACCTCTTGATTTCAGACCTGTGTGTGTGCGTACCTCAAGAACCAACAGTAAGCTCCATTGTGTACTTTACCAGCAATTATTGCTGAATCAGCTAAAACGCAGCCACGCCCACGATTTTTAATATGTTTTGTGTGTAAAAAATTAGTTTAGCTACTTATCTTTTTTAGTTCTAATTCCGGAGGTCTAAACCTTCCTTTAAGCTCAACATTTTTAGTGCAGTAGGTAGTTCAAAGGTTTGTGCAGACTATTCAATCGGGAGGAAGCATGGTACTCTATGCAAAGTAAGTTATTAGCTTTTACATTTAAAATTAACAGCTAGAAAACTACGTTTTTTGCAAAATCTCACCTTTGGCTGAATGAACAGCTCCCTCCCGATTGAATAGTCTGCACAAACCTTTGAACTACCTACTACACTAAAAATTTAGAGCTGAAAGGAAGGTTTAGACCTCCGGAATTAGAACTAAAAAAGATAAGTAGCTAAACTAATTTTTTACACACAAAACATATTAAAAATCGTGGGCGTGGCTGCGTTTTAGCTGATTCAGCAATAATTGCTGGTCCCAGTTGGTCCCAGTCCTTAACCTACCTGAGTGTGTGTGTGTGTGTGTGCGTACCTCAAGAACCAACAGTAAGCTCCATTGTGTACTGTGTAACCTCTTGATTTCAGACCAGTGTGTGTGCATACCTCAAGAACCAACAGTGAGCTCCATTGTGTACTTTGTAACCTCTTGATTTCAGACCAGTGTGTGTGCGTACCTCAAGAACCAACAGTAAGCTCCATTGTGTACTTTGTAACCTCTTGATTTCAGACCTGTATGTGTGCGTACCTCAAGAACCAACAGTAAGCTCCATTGTGTACTTTGTAACCTCTTGATTTCAGCCCTGTGTGTGTGCGTACCTCAATAACCAACAGTAAGCTCCATTGTGTACTTTGTAACCTCTTGATTTCAGACCTGTGTGTGTGCGTACCTCAAGAACCAACAGTAAGTCCATTGTGTACTTTTTAACCTCTTAATTTCAGCCGTGTGTGTGCGTACCTCAAGAACCAACAGTAAGCTCCATTGTGTACTTTGTAACCTCTTGATTTCAGCCCTGTGTGCATGTGTGTGCGTACCTCAAGAACCAACAGTAGGCTCCATTGTGTACTTTGTAACCTCTTGATTGCAGACCTGAGTGCGTGCGTACCTCAATAACCAACAGTAAGCTCCATTGTGTACTGTGTAACCTTTTGATTTCAGACCAGTGTGTGTGCGTACCTCAAGAACCAACAGTAAGCTCCATTGTGTACTTTGTAACCTCTTGATTTCAGCCCTGTGTGTGTGCGTACCTCAAGAACCAACAGTAAGCTCCATTGTGTACTTTGTAACCTCTTGATTTCAGACCAGTGTGTGTGCGTACCTCAAGAACCAACAGTAAGCTCCATTGTGTACTTTGTAACCTCTTGATTGCAGACCTGTGTGTGTGCGTACCTCAAGAACCAACAGTAAGCTCCATTGTGTACTTTGTAACCTCTTGATTTCAGACCTGAGTGCGTGCGTACCTCAATAACCAACAGTAAGCTCCATTGTGTACTGTGTAACCTCTTGATTTCAGACCAGTGTGTGTGCGTACCTCAAGAACCAATAGTAAGCTCTATTGTGTACTTTGTAACCTCTTGATTTCAGACCAGTGTGTGTGCGTACCTCAAGCATCATCAGTAAGCTCCATTGTGTACTTTGTAACCTCTTGATTTCAGACCAGTGTGTGTGCGTACCTCAAGAACCAACAGTAAGCTCCATTGTGTACTTTGTAACCTCTTGATTTTAGACCAGTGTGTGTGCGTACCTCAAGAACCAACAGTAAGCTCCATTGTGTACTTTGTAACCTCTTGATTTCAGACCTGTGTGTGTGCGTACCTCAAGAACCAACAGTAAGCTCCATTGTGTACTTTGTAACCTCTTGATTTCAGACCAGTGTGTGTGCGTACCTCAAGAACCAACAGTAAGCTCCATTGTGTACTTTGTAACCTCTTGATTTCAGCCCTGTGTGTGTGCATACCTCAAGAACCAACAGTAAGCTCCATTGTGTACTTTGTAACCTCTTGATTTCAGACCAGTGTGTGTGCGTACCTCAAGAACCAACAGTAGGCTTCATTGTGTACTTTGTAACCTCTTGATTTCAGACCAGTGTGTGTGCGTACCTCAAGAACCAACAGTAAGCTCCATTGTGTACTGTGTAACCTCTTGATTTCAGACCTGTGTGTGTGCGTACCTCAAGAACCAATAGTAAGCTCTATTGTGTACTTTGTAACCTCTTGATTTCAGACCAGTGTGTGTGCGTACCTCAAGCACCATCAGTAAGCTCCATTGTGTACTTTGTAACCTCTTGATTTCAGACCAGTGTGTGTGCGTACCTCAAGAACCAACAGTAAGCTCCATTGTGTACTTTGTAACCTCTTGATTTTAGACCAGTGTGTGTGCGTACCTCAAGAACCAACAGTAAGCTCCATTGTGTACTTTGTAACCTCTTGATTTCAGACCTGTGTGTGTGCGTACCTCAAGAACCAACAGTAAGCTCCATTGTGTACTTTGTAACCTCTTGATTTCAGCCCTGTGTGTGTGCATACCTCAAGAACCAACAGTAAGCTCCATTGTGTACTTTGTAACCTCTTGATTTCAGACCAGTGTGTGTGCGTACCTCAAGAACCAACAGTAGGCTTCATTGTGTACTTTGTAACCTCTTGATTTCAGACCAGTGTGTGTGCGTACCTCAAGAACCAACAGTAAGCTCCATTGTGTACTTTGTAACCTCTTGATTTCAGACCAGTGTGTGTGCGTACCTCAAGAACCAAACAGTAAGCTACATTAATAGTTCTACATGTGCTGTGGAATACTCTGTCTCTTTTATTTCAGCCCTGTGTGTGTGCGTACCTCAATAACCAACAGTAAGCTCCATTGTGTACTTTGTAACCTCTTGATTTCAGACCAGTGTGTGTGCATACCTCAAGAACCAACAGTAAGCTCCATTAATAGTTCTACATGTGCTGTGGAATATTCTGTCTTATTGATTTCAGACCAGTGTGTGTGCGTACCTGAAGAACCTACAGTAAGCTACATTAATAGTTCTACATGTGCTGTGGAATATTCTGTCTCTTTGATTTCAGACCAGTGTGTGTGCGTACCTCAAGAACCAACAGTAAGCTACATTAATAGTTCTGCATGCGCTGTGGAATATTCTGTCTCTTTAATTTCAGACCAGGGCTCTAGGGTTAGGGTTAGGGTGTGTGCATACCTCAAGAACCAACAGTAAGCTCCATTAATAGTTCTACATGTGCTGTGGAATACTCTGTCTCTTTGATTTCAGACCAGTGTGTGTGCGTACCTCAAGAACCAACAGTAAGCTACATTAATAGTTCTACATGTGCTGTGGAATATTCTGTCTCTTTTATTTCAGACCAGTGTGTGTGCGTACCTCAAGAACCAACAGTAAGCTCCATTAATAGTTCTTCATGTGCTGTGGAATATTCTGTCTCTTTGATTTCAGACCAGTGTGTGTGCGTACCTCAAGAACCAACAGTAAGCTACATTAATAGTTCTACATGTGCTGTAGAATATTCTGTCTCTTTGATTTCAGACCAGTGTGTGTGCGTACCTCAAGAACCAACAGTAAGCTACATTAATAGTTCTACATGTGCTGTGGAATATTCTGTCTCTTTTATTTCAGACCAGTGTGTGTGCGTACCTCAAGAACCAACAGTAAGCCTCATTAATAGTTCTACATGTGCTGTAGAATATTCAGTCTCTTTGATTTCAGACCAGTGTGTGTGCGTACCTCAAGAACCAACAGTAAGCTACATTAATAGTTCTACATGTGCTGTGGAATATTCTGTCTCTTTTATTTCAGACCAGTGTGTGTGCGTACCTCAAGAACCAACAGTAAGCCTCATTAATAGTTCTACATGTGCTGTAGAATATTCAGTCTCTTTGATTTCAGACCAGTGTGTGTGCGTACCTCAAGAACCAACAGTAAGCTACATTAATAGTTCTACATGTGCTGTGGAATATTCTGTCTCTTTTATTTCAGACCAGTGTGTGTGCGTACCTCAAGAACCAACAGTAAGCCTCATTAATAGTTCTACATGTGCTGTAGAATATTCAGTCTCTTTGATTTCAGACCAGTGTGTGTGCGTACCTCAAGAACCAACAGTAAGCTACATTAATAGTTCTTCATGTGCTGTAGAATATTCTGTCTCTTTGATTTCAGACCAGTGTGTGTGCGTACCTCAAGAACCAACAGTAAGCTCCATTAATAGTTCTACATGTGCTGTGGAATATTCTGTCTCTTTTATTTCAGACCAGTGTGTGTGCGTACCTCAAGAACCAACAGTAAGCTCCATTAATAGTTCTTCATGTGCTGTGGAATATTTTGTCTCTTTGATTTCAGACCAGTGTGTGCGTACCTCAAGAACCAACAGTAAGCTACATTAATAGTTCTGCATGTGCTGTAGAATATTCTGTCTCTTTGATTTCAGACCAGTGTGTGTGCGTACCTCAAGAACCAACAGTAAGCTCCATTAATAGTTCTTCATGTGCTGTGGAATATTCTGTCTCTTTGATTTCAGACCAGTGTGTGCGTACCTCAAGAACCAACAGTAAGCTACATTAATAGTTCTGCATGTGCTGTAGAATATTCTGTCTCTTTGATTTCAGACCAGTGTGTGTGCGTACCTCAAGAACCAACAGTAAGCTACATTAATATAGTTCTACATGTGCTGTGGAATATTCTGATTTCAGACCAGTGTGTGTGCGTACCTCAAGAACCAACAGTAAGCTACATGAATAGTTCTACATGTGCTGTGGAATATTCTGTCTCTTTGATTTCAGACCAGTGTGTGTGCGTACAAGAACCAACAGTAAGCTACATTAATAAATCTACATGTGCTGTAGAATATTCTGTCTCTTTGATTTCAGACCAGTGTGTGTGCGTACCTCAAGAACCAACAGTAAGCTCCATTAATAGTTCTGCATGTGCTGTGAAATATTCTGATTTCAGACCAGTGTGTGTGTCTAGTACAATTAAGCCCTCCTAGAAACAGTGAGTTCCCTGGTGATAGCAAGCTAGGGTGTGTAATCCGCTCGCCTTAAAGTACTCCAAAATATGAGAAGAGACGAAATTGCTAGTAAAGTGTTTAAACATTGCCTAGAGAAGGAACAATGAACTGTACACTTGATCATAATTATAATTATTGTTATTTTAGCATTATTTGTTTTGTGCCTGTTATTTATGAATCGGTTTGCTTGTATTATAATTTGTGAATGTCTTGATACATAATTTGTATATAATTATGTGCAGTATCAGTAACGTATTTAATTATTATGATGGTTATAATTATATATCCCCATGCCATGCACGGATTGTTGGCTGTGTATATTGTTTATACCTTATATCACCTCATGTATTAATATTCTTTCTACATTTCTTGTATGTACCGTTATCATTCTATTTTAGCACCAGCCTCGGTTAGGACGCCCTCTTTTATAACGCCTATAATTATACTACCATATAAAATCACGTACATTGTTTTTAGAAAAATAATTATTTTTTACTGGATCACGGTATGCATGTATAAGTATACATTACCCGGCAGGTCACAATTGTTAATTATTAAAATGGTTAATTCATATAATGCCAAGACACAATAATGTCATCAGCTAGCTACTAAACACATACAGCTCTCAAAATGACAACTGAACGATCTACTAGTAGCTACACGATAACAATAATAAACTAGATAGCTGGCTAGATAATCACTCGCTAAAATGCTGATACTAGAGCTAATAGCAGACAACTCAATTGAAATGAGGTTAAGTTGAAATCGTTATCCAAAATTCATAGTCCAAATCGTTGCAGTAGGTCAGAGGGGTTTACTCAGTCTTGCTTAGTGGGGGTTCAGATTTATGTTGGGCCCAGGAAAGAAGTGTTGAACTATCAGCGTTGCTCAGACTCCAGATACTTTAGTTCTCAAAGAGGTCATAGGTGGTGGCTGAGAGTGTGGTGTCCTCGGAGGGTGAGGTTGGGTCGGTGGTGCCACTGCTGATAGGGGGCTCATATCGGAGGTGATGTCATTACTGTAGAATGGAGCATCTGCTGACCACATGTTGGTGCTGTCCCAGTTAGGACTGGTGCTCTGCAGAGAGAGGGGGGGCATCATGATCAGATAATATACACAGTGTAGGTCTGCTAAAACATACAGTACATTATACAGTACAAGTTTGTGTGTGGTCAATGTACACTATAAAATCCTAACATGTGTATCAACTTTCTAACACAACACCCACACCGCCCACACCACCCACACACACACACACACACACACAATACCTTCCTCATCCACCACCACACACACACACACCACACCTTCCTCATCCACCACCCACACACACAATACCTTCCTCATCCACCGCCCATGGGGGGAGGTCCAGCACCACCACCAGCACCCTTACCAACACGACCAATACGTCTCCCTTGATCAGCACTGCACACACAAAGGTAGGAATAATAAATACCGTATAGCGCGAAATTTTCGAGGGGCTTAATTTTCGCGGATTTCGTGGGTTGGAATTCTACACGAAAATTAAGTCCACGAAAAGTGTTCGTTAATAAGAATTACCTGCTATCATGCAAATATTTAAAGGCGTGGCTTCCGGTAAGCAGTCATTCCGCGAACATTGTGCAACGAAATGGCTTTTAGAGGCCAATCCACGAAATATAAGTGCCTCGAAAATTTCGCGCTATACGGTACTAGGTAGGCATAAAATTGGCAACACAAAACAAAACAGTATAAGAGACACTATAAACGCACACTCCAGATCGCCTATAGTCTGTGCTGCGTGATGGTCCAGTAGCACTAGCTCCAGGGCTTATTAGAGTCTTGAAGCTGTGAGAGCAGGGAAGGGTTGAAACACACTGGCATGATCAGGGTGTGTGTAACTTACAACAAGACAAAGAAGTTAATGACAGCCCAGAACAAGTCAACGATACCGTCCACACTCAGCCATGACCTGTTCTCAAGGACTTTACCTGCACACAGTAGAGTATGGAGTGTGTGTCAGCTAATATCACACTCACACTTACCTCCTGATAAATACACCAGAGCTTCCTTGAATCTTCTTGTATGGAACTACTTGCACCACTTGTACATGTACACATACTAGAACTCAGCTAGCTAGCTAGCTCTTTGATCTATTGTATGGAGACCACGCCCCTTCTACTGTGGGTGGCAGTAGAAAGGCGTGGTCTTGATCTCGTGAGGGCAAACAAACAACAAATGGGCGTACCTGCTACCTGATAATAATGGCCGACATACTCAGTGCTGCCAGGGCTGGTGACTTGAGTGCTTTGCGAGATGCTATCAAGAGGGGAGAGGATGTCAACAGTGTGAAGGTAAGCTGGTTTGCAGAGCTAAAGCTGTGAAAGTCTATTTTTGCTGTCATGCTATAAATTTAATACCTACCCAATCAAAAGTTGATTTGGGCGCTGTAAACTACGCTCACTGCACACTCAGTTTGGGGCAAATGGTAAATTCCAAAAAATAAGTGTAACTATGATCACACAGATGTGTTGTCAGAAGTTATTATTATGCTCTCACTCTTGTAGGATGGGTGGACTCCACTCATGTCGGCAGCCAGGGGAGGGCACACTGACTGTGTTATACAGCTACTCTCCTCAGGAGCAGTGGTGGACCTGGCTAACAAGGTGAGTATCTGATACTAAACTGATGGTCTATAGGAGTTATAATTATACATGGACATTGCCTTAAAATCACCTCTATGCTGAATAATTGTTGACAAGCATTCCATGGAATTGATTGGGTTGACTATTATTTTGGTTTGTGTGGATTTTAATCTACCGTCACTCAACTACGAGCTAACTTGCTGAAAGGTTAGAGTTAGTGTTATGTACTTTTGTGTGTGTGGATGGATGACGTCAGATGCAACCACTCTATTATAGTAAATATTGCCAATCCTTACTTTATTTGTAATTACAGCACCAACTCTGACTGAATTCCATTATTTAAGTCCTCCAACGGTTGCTGTAATTAAAAGACGTAATTATTTGTGATGTCAGGCTCAAGGCAGTCGGCTTTTCTTTTATTATGCACATGCATTTGATTTGTAGAGCTGCTGTAAAATACAGAGACGAAAAATCAAACCGTACAGTTGGTCCACTGCATACTGAAAGATTGCACTCAACACTAGAATAGCTGTGCGCTTAAGCGCCACCATAATATTTTTGAGGTTATAAAAGTTGATTTAGGCGCTGTAAACTACGCTCACTGCACACTCAGTTTGGGGCAAATGGTAAATTCCAAAAATAAGTGTAACTATGATCTATCACACAGATGTGTTGTCAAAAGTTATTATTATGCTCTCACTCTTGTAGACTGGGTGGACTCCACTCATGAAGGCAGCCAGGGGAGGGCACACTGACTGTGTTATACAGCTGCTCTCCTCAGGAGCAGTGGTGGACCTGGCTGACGAGGTGAGTATCTGATACTAAACTGATGGTCTATAGGAGTTATAATTATACATGGACATTGCCTTAAAATCACCTCTATGCTGAATAATTGTTGACAAGCATTCCATGGAATTGATTGGGTTGACTATTATTTTGGTTTGTGTGGATTTTAATCTACCGTCACTCAACTACGAGCTAACTTGCTGAAAGGTTAGAGTTAGTGTTATGTACTTTTGTGTGTGTGGATGGATGACGTCAGATGCAACCACTCTATTATAGTAAATATTGCCAATCCTTACTTTATTTGTAATTACAGCACCAACTCTGACTGAATTCCATTATTTAAGTCCTCCAACGGTTGCTGTAATTAAAAGACGTAATTATTTGTGATGTCAGGCTCAAGGCAGTCGGCTTTTCTTTTATTATGCACATGCATTTGATTTGTAGAGCTGCTGTAAAATACAGAGACGAAAAATCAAACCGTACAGGTGGTCCACTGCATACTGAAAGATTGCACTCAACACTAGAATAGCTGTGCGCTTAAGCGCCACCATAATATTTTTGAGGTTATAAAAGTTGATTTAGGCGCTGTAAACTACGCTCACTGCACACTCAGTTTGGGGCAAATGGTAAATTCCAAAAATAAGTGTAACTATGATCTATCACACAGATGTGTTGTCAGAAGTTATTATTATGCTCTCACTCTTGTAGACTGGGTTGACTCCACTCATGGTGGCAGCCAGGGGAGGGCACACTGACTGTGTTATACAGCTACTCTCCTCAGGAGCAGTGGTGGACCTGGCTAAAAAGGTGAGTATCTGATACTAAACTGATGGTCTATAGGAGTTATAATTATACATGGACATTGCCTTAAAATCACCTCTATGCTGAATAATTGTTGACAAGCATTCCATGGAATTGATTGGGTTGACTATTATTTTGGTTTGTGTGGATTTTAATCTACCGTCACTCAACTACGAGCTAACTTGCTGAAAGGTTAGAGTTAGTGTTATGTACTTTTGTGTGTGTGGATGGATGACGTCAGATGCAACCACTCTATTATAGTAAATATTGCCAATCCTTACTTTATTTGTAATTACAGCACCAACTCTGACTGAAGTCCATTATTTAAGTCCTCCAACGGTTGCTGTAATTAAAAGACGTAATTATTTGTGATGTCAGGCTCAAGGCAGTCGGCTTTTCTTTTATTATGCACATGCATTTGATATGTAGAGCTGCTGTAAAATACAGAGACGAAAAATCAAACCGTACAGTTGGTCCACTGCATACTGAAAGATTGCACTCAACACTAGAATAGCTGTGCGCTTAAGCGCCACCATAATATTTGTGAGGTTATAAAAGTTGATTTGGGCGCTGTAAACTACGCTCACTGCACACTCAGTTTGGGGCAAATGGTAAATTCCAAAAATAAGTGTAACTATGATCTATCACACAGATGTGTTGTCAAAAGTTATTATTATGCTCTCACTCTTGTAGTATGGGCGGACTCCACTCTATTGGGCAGCCAGGGGAGGTCACACTGACATTGTTAGACAGCTGCTCTCCTCAGGAGCAGTGGTGGACCTGGCTGACAAGGTGAGTATCTGATACTAAACTGATGGTCTATAGGAGTTATAATTATACATGGACATTGCCTTAAAATCACCTCTATGCTGAATAATTGTTGACAAGCATTCCATGGAATTGATTGGGTTGACTATTATTTTGGTTTGTGTGGATTTTAATCTACCGTCACTCAACTACGAGCTAACTTGCTGAAAGGTTAGAGTTAGTGTTATGTACTTTTGTGTGTGTGGATGGATGACGTCAGATGCAACCACTCTATTATAGTAAATATTGCCAATCCTTACTTTATTTGTAATTACAGCACCAACTCTGACTGAATTCCATTATTTAAGTCCTCCAACGGTTGCTGTAATTAAAAGACGTAATTATTTGTGATGTCAGGCTCAAGGCAGTCGGCTTTTCTTTTATTATGCACATGCATTTGATTTGTAGAGCTGCTGTAAAATACAGAGACGAAAAATCAAACCGTACAGTTGGTCCACTGCATACTGAAAGATTGCACTCAACACTAGAATAGCTGTGCGCTTAAGCGCCACCATAATATTTTTGAGGTTATAAAAGTTGATTTAGGCGCTGTAAACTACGCTCACTGCACACTCAGTTTGGGGCAAATGGTAAATTCCAAAAAATAAGTGTAACTATGATCACACAGATGTGTTGTCAAAAGTTACTGTATGCTCTCACTCTTGTAGGATGGGTGGACTCCACTCATGAGGGCAGCCAGTAGAGGGCACACTGACTGTGTTATACAGCTGCTCTCCTCAGGAGCAGTGGTGGACCTGGCTCACAAGGTGAGTATCTGATACTAAACTGATGGTCTATAGGAGTTATAATTATACATGGACATTGCCTTAAAATCACCTCTATGCTGAATAATTGTTGACAAGCATTCCATGGAATTGATTGGGTTGACTATTATTTTGGTTTGTGTGGATTTTAATCTACCGTCACTCAACTACGAGCTAACTTGCTGAAAGGTTAGAGTTAGTGTTATGTACTTTTGTGTGTGTGGATGGATGACGTCAGATGCAACCACTCTATTATAGTAAATATTGCCAATCCTTACTTTATTTGTAATTACAGCACCAACTCTGACTGAATTCCATTATTTAAGTCCTCCAACGGTTGCTGTAATTAAAAGACGTAATTATTTGTGATGTCAGGCTCAAGGCAGTCGGCTTTTCTTTTATTATGCACATGCATTTGATTTGTTGAGCTGCTGTAAAATACAGACACGAAAAATCAAACCGTACAGTTGGTCCACTGCATACTGAAAGATTGCACTCAACACTAGAATAGCTGTGCGCTTAAGCGCCACCATAATATTTTTGAGGTTATAAGAGTTGATTTAGGCGCTGTAAACTACGCTCACTGCACACTCAGTTTGGGGCAAATGGTAAATTCCAAAAATAAGTGTAACTATGATCTATCACACAGATGTGTTGTCAAAAGTTATTATTATGCTCTCACTCTTGTAGGATGGGCAGACTCCACTCTTTTGGGCAGCCTATAATGGTCACACAGACTGTGTTAGACAGCTGCTCTCCTCAGGAGCAGTGGTGGACCTGGCTGACAAGGTGAGTATCTGATACTAAACTGATGGTCTATAGGAGTTATAATTATACATGGACATTGCCTTAAAATCACCTCTATGCTGAATAATTGTTGACAAGCATTCCATGGAATTGATTGGGTTGACTATTATTTTGGTTTGTGTGGATTTTAATCTACCGTCACTCAACTACGAGCTAACTTGCTGAAAGGTTAGAGTTAGTGTTATGTACTTTTGTGTGTGTGGATGGATGACGTCAGATGCAACCACTCTATTATAGTAAATATTGCCAATCCTTACTTTATTTGTAATTACAGCACCAACTCTGACTGAATTCCATTATTTAAGTCCTCCAACGGTTGCTGTAATTAAAAGACGTAATTATTTGTGATGTCAGGCTCAAGGCAGTCGGCTTTTCTTTTATTATGCACATGCATTTGATTTGTAGAGCTGCTGTAAAATACAGAGACGAAAAATCAAACCGTACAGTTGGTCCACTGCATACTGAAAGATTGCACTCAACACTAGAATAGCTGTGCGCTTAAGCGCCACTATAATATTTTTGAGGTTATAAAAGTTGATTTAGGCGCTGTAAACTACGCTCACTGCACACTCAGTTTGGGGCAAATGGTAAATTCCAAAAATAAGTGTAACTATGATCTATCACACAGATGTGTTGTCAAAAGTTATTATTATGCTCTCACTCTTGTAGGATGGGGATACTCCACTCAATTCGGCAGCCAGGAGAGGTCACACTGACTGTGTTATACAGCTGCTCTCCTCAGGAGCAGTGGTGGACCTGGCTCACAAGGTGAGTATCTGATACTAAACTGATGGTCTATAGGAGTTATAATTATACATGGACATTGCCTTAAAATCACCTCTATGCTGAATAATTGTTGACAAGCATTCCATGGAATTGATTGGGTTGACTATTATTTTGGTTTGTGTGGATTTTAATCTACCGTCACTCAACTACGAGCTAACTTGCTGAAAGGTTAGAGTTAGTGTTATGTACTTTTGTGTGTGTGGATGGATGACGTCAGATGCAACCACTCTATTATAGTAAATATTGCCAATCCTTACTTTATTTGTAATTACAGCACCAACTCTGACTGAATTCCATTATTTAAGTCCTCCAACGGTTGCTGTAATTAAAAGACGTAATTATTTGTGATGTCAGGCTCAAGGCAGTCGGCTTTTCTTTTATTATGCACATGCATTTGATTTGTAGAGCTGCTGTAAAATACAGACACGAAAAATCAAACCGTACAGTTGGTCCACTGCATACTGAAAGATTGCACTCAACACTAGAATAGCTGTGCGCTTAAGCGCCACCATAATATTTTTGAGGTTATAAGAGTTGATTTAGGCGCTGTAAACTACGCTCACTGCACACTCAGTTTGGGGCAAATGGTAAATTCCAAAAATAAGTGTAACTATGATCTATCACACAGATGTGTTGTCAAAAGTTATTATTATGCTCTCACTCTTGTAGGATGGGCAGACTCCACTCTTTTGGGCAGCCTATAATGGTCACACAGACTGTGTTAGACAGCTGCTCTCCTCAGGAGCAGTGGTGGACCTGGCTGACAAGGTGAGTATCTGATACTAAACTGATGGTCTATAGGAGTTATAATTATACATGGACATTGCCTTAAAATCACCTCTATGCTGAATAATTGTTGACAAGCATTCCATGGAATTGATTGGGTTGACTATTATTTTGGTTTGTGTGGATTTTAATCTACCGTCACTCAACTACGAGCTAACTTGCTGAAAGGTTAGAGTTAGTGTTATGTACTTTTGTGTGTGTGGATGGATGACGTCAGATGCAACCACTCTATTATAGTAAATATTGCCAATCCTTACTTTATTTGTAATTACAGCACCAACTCTGACTGAATTCCATTATTTAAGTCCTCCAACGGTTGCTGTAATTAAAAGACGTAATTATTTGTGATGTCAGGCTCAAGGCAGTCGGCTTTTCTTTTATTATGCACATGCATTTGATTTGTAGAGCTGCTGTAAAATACAGAGACGAAAAATCAAACCGTACAGTTGGTCCACTGCATACTGAAAGATTGCACTCAACACTAGAATAGCTGTGCGCTTAAGCGCCACCATAATATTTTTGAGGTTATAAAAGTTGATTTAGGCGCTGTAAACTACGCTCACTGCACACTCAGTTTGGGGCAAATGGTAAATTCCAAAAATAAGTGTAACTATGATCTATCACACAGATGTGTTGTCAAAAGTTATTATTATGCTCTCACTCTTGTAGGATGGGGATACTCCACTCTATTGGGCAGCCAGGAGAGGTCACACAGACAGTGTTAGAGAGCTGCTCTCCTCAGGAGCCGTGGTGGACCTGGCTAACAAGGTGAGTATCTGATACTAAACTGATGGTCTATAGGAGTTATAATTATACATGGACATTGCCTTAAAATCACCTCTATGCTGAATAATTGTTGACAAGCATTCCATGGAATTGATTGGGTTGACTATTATTTTGGTTTGTGTGGATTTTAATCTACCGTCACTCAACTACGACCTAACTTGCTGAAAGGTTAGAGTTAGTGTTATGTACTTTTGTGTGTGTGGATGGATGACGTCAGATGCAACCACTCTATTATAGTAAATATTGCCAATCCTTACTTTATTTGTAATTACAGCACCAACTCTGACTGAATTCCATTATTTAAGTCCTCCAACGGTTGCTGTAATTAAAAGACGTAATTATTTGTGATGTCAGGCTCAAGGCAGTCGGCTTTTCTTTTATTATGCACATGCATTTGATTTGTAGAGCTGCTGTAAAATACAGAGACGAAAAATCAAACCCTACAGTTGGTCCACTGCATACTGAAAGATTGCACTCAACACTAGAATAGCTGTGCGCTTAAGCGCCACCATAATATTTTTGAGGTTATAAAAGTTGATTTAGGCGCTGTAAACTACGCTCACTGCACACTCAGTTTGGGGCAAATGGTAAATTCCAAAAATAAGTGTAACTATGATCTATCACACAGATGTGTTGTCAAAAGTTATTATTATGCTCTCACTCTTGTAGAATGGGAGTACTCCACTCATGTGGGCAGCCAGGGGAGGTCACACTGATAGTGTTAGACAGCTGCTCTCCTCAGGAGCCGTGGTGGACCTGGCTGACAATGTGAGTATCTGATTGTGTTTATAGGCAGCATGTTTGTGACCATTAATTTTCATCATTTGGTAAATGAAATATTTGCGCATGTACTTACAATTATGCACATTGCCAGTATTTTAATTGTTACGTTTTGCTTATAATTTTACGCTTATCTTGCTTATTTGTGTCTAAGTTGACGAACTGGGCTACATACGTTTTCGTGGATATGTTGTACACAAATGAATAATTATGATACGTAGCACTTAAAAGGTTGTACAGTTTAATAACATAGCTGGATAGTTGCATTTTTGCTCTTTGCCAATCCCTTTCCTTTACTTTATTTATGGTCTATCGCACAGATGTGTTCTCAAAAGTTACTGTATGCTCTCACTTTTGTAGGGTGTCTGATTTGCTAAATTTTCTGTGACGTACATACGTATATATACATGCTGTTGTAGGTGTACTGTCATCATTGTTAAGTACATGTACTGACAATCACATGCATGACTGTACATTTCCTTAGTGCTTTAAACTGATGTCCCAGCCGGTTTTAATTTTTTATGTACTGTACGAGGTTGTTGTGCTTGTGTTCTCACTCTAGGATGTGGTTGGAAATGTAGAGCAGTGAATGTCTGTATTGTTCAGTTTACATTCATATTGTGTTGTCACTGTCTCCACTCTTGCAGGATGGGGACACTCCGCTCATGGAGGCAGCCCGCAGTGGACGGAAAGATACAGTAATACAGCTTCTCTCAGCAGGGGCTTCCCCTCTCTCCACTAATAATGTGAGCACATGTACTTTATAGAGTACATAGTTGCGTAGTTATACTTAATGAACAATTTTACATGTACTGTACACCTATACCTCTTACAGTAGTTAATGACTGAACAGAGCTGTCATTTGTACCTTAACAGATAACTCTTAATGTGCTATTACCATTGCCAGTATCGCTCTGTCAGCAAAGTACATGTCATACACATTAGACCACTTTTACCTTTTACAATGTACGTCTCATCCCTTCATATGGTCATCATCACAGGATGGAGAGACTCCTCTGACGATGGCCAAGAAATCACCTGACTCTACCCCTTCAGTAATAAAGCTGCTGGAGGAAGCTACTGAATCACATGTGAGTCCATACCTCAATAATGCACACACTGATCACAGAGGAGGTACAATTAGCCTCCTCTGCATTGATCATAAGTGTTTTAGTTTAAGAGTTTGTTGTTCCTGAATTACAAATACTGTAACATTCATCAAAAACACATTAATCAACCTTTCACCAAGAGGAAGAGTACGCAACTCCACTTAAAACAGTAGTAGGCGTTTCTTCAACCCTCCGTCACAACCACATGCTGTTGCATAAACTGTGAAATCAAATTTGCAATGAATAACATAGTGAACAAAAATTAAAAACAGAGTAAAGACAACGGATTTAGAGCTTGTCAGAGGTCATGGTGGTGTAAACTTACTTCTCTAGAGTACCTCCCAGCCCTGAGTGATCGCTAGTAGATAGGAGAGCTAGAAATAGTTGAAATAACAACCCGAGTACGGTCAAAACGAAAATATTTGCGGGCGCAAAATCATAACGCGAAGTGTTTCAACCATTTACACAGGGAGGCCTGGTCCCCTTCCTTTTCGGTATAGCCTATTATTGTATATTGTTGTGGCTCATGTTAGTATCTGTGGTGATGATCAAGAGGTGTTGTTAGCATTCAAGCTATAGGTGTACATATTGTACAGTATCGATTAGTATTCTAGTAGACGTGCATTGCATGGATAATTGAAGCGTGGAATATGTATTATATTGTATTGCTCTTCACAGGACCATGATACAGTCAGAGAAGAGGTGTCTTCTAAATTAGGTATGTCAGCAAGAACAAGGCTATAACTATAATATTGTGTGTGGAAGTGTTCTACAGTAGCGGTCAATATAAAGTACAGTGACGCTACTGTACCAAACACAGTTCTTGTCTCACTATAATCTGAACTAGCTTACGTCAGCTGGTAATTTACCAAACTCAGACTCAGTTTTACTCATTCTGCAAAAGAATATAATTTACTTACTTAATAGGCATAATTATTCTATACTGCAGATAATTCACCTGCCCCATATCTTACCATCATTATGTCTCCAATATTGAGTATGTAAGCTTAGCTGCATTGGTGTTATGGTAATTGTTCACGCCACTAATCAATGTATAATTATAGGACCATCCGCTAAACGAGTCACTCTTCAAGAACTAGTAGAGCAATACAATCTGACTGACGAGCAACTCAACAGTGAAATAGATGACCCTGATACTCCCAAATTGGCCTTATTTTTTGATGATGTGGAACTTTATTCGAGTGCAATGGGGCTAGCTATTGCTGAACAAGCCGATGTGAACCAATCACGTGGAACTCAAGCAGCCATGATGAAGTGCTTGCAAATCTGGAAACAACATAATCCTTCACAAGCAACTTACAGAGCTCTACTGGATATCGCACTGAGATTGGGGAAAGGAGACACAGCTCATCAAATCTGCCAGCAACTGACCCAACGTAAGTACATGTACACATGTTACTACATGTCAGGTGATAACCACCCTCCACCTAAGCCCTCTACTAAGTAGCTATTCGACTCATATCCATAATTACCGGTATTAATATTGAAATCACAACAGAGAAGACAATCCCTATAGATTGTGACCATCATGCATGCATGCTTGTACACATCCCTCCTAGACAGCACTGTTGAGTATAAGCGAGGTATAGGGTAATGTGTTTGTGTGTAGACTGTTAGAGCTGCTCAAGGATCAATGAATGCAAGTAAGAGTTTCTATAAGCTTCTAGTCATGTTTTCGTATTTGTGGATTTGCAAAATAATGCTTTGTTCTCGAGTTATGCCTAGTTTTGCTTACTTGGAATGCCATTGCAGCCTTTTCTTTTCAGAAGAGTCCGTAGCAAAACTTGTTTACCGAGTGTTGCTACTCTACTTAGTATAGTTAGCTCTGCACTAGAACGCTAGCTATTGGTAGCTGCAAGAGTGAGAAGAGAGCTGCAAGGCTCTGCTGATGGCAGCCATTAATTTTAGACTTGAATTTTTGGCATTGATCGTTTTTAACAACAATCATCGTCGATCATTACCCACTATTTGAGTTTCCCTGTGATTGTGTATTCTGCGCAGCAAAATTAAAAATGTTTATCATGATAATTATAATCAGCGTGTGTATAAAAGCTAGCTATTAGTAGTTTTATGCCGGTTATGTAGCTTTGGCACCTCCACCGAGGCATCAGCACCCGCGATGCTTTCATTATTTATATCAATCTGTGTATAAAAGCTAGCTATTAGTAGCTTTATGTTATGTATCTTTGGCACCTCCACCGAGGCATCAGCACCCGCGATGCTTTCATTATTTATATCAATCTGTGTATAAAAGCTAGCTATTAGTAGCTTTATGTTATGTAGCTTGGCACCTCCACCGAGGCATCAGCACCTGCGGTGCTTTCATTATTTATATCAATCGGACCTCAATTTTGATACAAAAATGTGCCACAAAAATAATAATTATTTACCACTACTTTGGTTCAATAATATTACCGATTGTTTACTTTTTTACAGTCAATATTCAAAACCGAACCTACTTAAAAAAACTGGATGAGCTGATGGCCGACACAAGTGGCACTATAGAGCTACATTATCTCAAGACGCACTTTATTGGTCCCTCGGGTCTTGGCAAAACGACCACTCGACAGCGGCTTGTTGGATCCATCACTAACCTGTCTTTGCTGCCTGAAGATCAAAGGAAACGTTGCAGTACATTACTAGCCGAGTGTGAACAAGTATTGGCCTTTGTGGACAAATCTGGAACAAAGCTTGAATTCAAAGCATCTTCAAGTCTAGAGGAAGAAACACAGTTTATCTTCTCTTACCTTATGTCCTGTGAACCTATTGAAGACAGCACTGTCAGCAATACTAGTACACCTAAGGAACAGCCCAAAAAAGAAACCACTAACCCAAAGAAGCAAACTCAACTCAAGATCGATGAAGCTGCTACTGTACCCAAAGAAACGGTATCACCAACACCAGAACCACCGGAAAAGGTCGTGAAAGTGACCACTGTAGATGTTGGAAAGGTTGTCTCGAGACTCCGGAGTATTGTGGGTTCAGGAGAGTACACTAAAGAGCTGCTGAACAAAGTCCTACTCAATCTAGTCGATATAGGTGGGCAGCCTGGATTCGTGGAGATGTTTCCTTTTCTAAGCAAAGGCGCAGGGATTTTCCTAGTATTCTTTCGACTGGACAAAGACCTCGATGACATGTGTCAAGTCTCCTACGAACGAGGAAAGGACAAGATCACACCGTACGATTCAACGTACACAAGCAGAGAAACGGTCTCTCAAATCCTGTCAGCTATCAGCCACCATACCAAGATTGACTCGGACATTGACAGAGAGCAGTGTAGTAAACTGGGCAATCTAGGCTCTGCTAAGCCTGTTGCTACCCTCATAGGTACTTTCAAGGATGAACTGGCAATGCAAATCAAAGTCGATCTCCTGTACGAGAAATGTTGTGCCTCCACAAAAGCTGTCAGCAAAAGCGATAGTACCACTGCCAGCAAGAGCGATAGTACCACTGCCAGCAAGACCACTACCAGCAAGACCACTGCCAGCAAGAGCGATAGTACCACTGCCAGCAAGAGCGATAGTACCACTGCCAGCAAAAGCGATAGTACTACAGCCAGCAAGAGCCATAGTACCACTGCCGACAAGAGCGATAGTACCACTACCAGCAAGAGCGATAGTACCACTGCCAGCAAGAGCCATAGTACCACTGCCGACAAGAGCGATAGTACCACTTCCAGCAAGAGCGATAGTACCACTTCCAGCAAGAGCGATAGTACCACTGCCAGCAAGACCACTACCAGCAAGAGCGATAGCACCACTGCCAGCAAGACCACTGCCAGCAAGAGCGATAGCACCACTGCCAGCAATACCACTACCAGCAAGAGCGATAGTACCACTGCCAGCAAGAGTGATAGTACCACTGCCAGCAAGACCACTGCCAGCAAGAGCGAAAGCACCACTGCCGACAAGAGGGATGGCACCACTGCCGACAAGAGCGATGGTACCACTGCCAGCAAGAGCTATGGCACCACTGCCAGCAAGAGCGATAGTACCACTGACAGCGAGAGCGATGGCACCACTGCCAGCAAGAGCTATGGCACCACTGCCAGCAAGAGCGATGGCACCACTGCCAGCAAGAGCGATGGCACCACCGGCAACAAGAGCGATGGCAACACTGCCAGCAAGAGCAATGGCACCACTTCCAGCAAGAGCGATAGTACCACTGCCGACAAGAGCCTAAATGAACACGAACAAAAGAAAGCAATTCGGAATATTTTGACTCAACTGAAGAGTGATGAGCCTGCTAACGTCAGTGCAGAAGACATGGCTGCCATTGAGCAAACAGTCAGCCAACACCTCAACTCAGACACTTTCAAGAAAGATGTCCAAGACCGCTTAGAGCAAAAGTTGACAGAGAAAAACGAAGCTGTGAGCAAGATTACCAGCAAGTTTGAGAAATTACTTTCACACCCAAAAGACAAGAAGTTCATAGCAGTCGACAACTATGAAGGCACTGATTCTGATATGGAACCTCTTCGTGAACATCTTCATGGCATATTCAGTAGCTATTTCAAAGATGCCAAGCTTCGAATTCGCCCACAACAGCTTTTGTTGGGAGTTGTACTGAGAAAAGAGTATGACATTGTGTCTATGGAAGAATGCATTCGTATCGGTACCGAGGGGTTAAAGATGAGTGAGGAGGAAGTTCGATTCACCGTTTGGTACCTTGATCGATTTGTCGGAGCTTTGATATATCATCCAGAGATCAAGGATAAAGATGGTTGGTTTGGAAACTTTGTCATTTGCAACCCCCAAGTGGTATTCAACAGCCTCAGTGTTCTCGTTGTCAATCCGCTGCTGGAGCTCCATTCTGAAGAGGGCAATATTCAGTTTAACGATAATGAGAGAAAAAATTGGATACTCAAGGGTCAATTCTTACTGAAAACAATCACTCGATGCCATTCGGAGGAAAACCAGGGGGTGAAGAAAGACCAGTTGATTCCTGTTGAGAAGCTGCTCATACTGCTCGAGCATTCCCACCTTTTGGCCAAAATCACAACAGTGGAGGAAGACCATACCACAGAAGAAGTTGAAACGACATATTTCATCCCCGCTATTCTCAAGTGTGCATCTCGCGAGGAACTAACGAAACCACCCCCCACTGGCATTGATACACCCTCTCCAATCAAGATCACATTCAAACCCCAATACGTTCCCATTGGAGTATTTTGTGCCATGATCAGTGAATTGGTCTCAAGGGGGAGTACTGGAATTCTGGGCATGACTTGGAAACTTGCCACTGATACCTCAGTAAAGAGAAACCTCGTCTCCTTTCACATTGACGAATCTGCCAAGCATTTTGTTACCCTTATCGCTAACGTCGATTGCTATGAGATACGGATTATTCGACAGGACAGGGACCATACGATGCACGAGCTTTGTTCCTACGTCCTCTCAACCCTCCTGTTGGTGATGAAGGACATCAGTCCACTACTCACTCCAATCATTGCCTTCGACTGCTACTGTGGCAAACATGAAGATGGTTCCAAGCTTTGTCTCCTCACACCTGGAGCTGATCCCTGCTTTAAATGCACCAGCAAAGTCTCTCTGAGTCCTCACCAAGAATGCTGGTTCGCAGAAGTAAGTGAACTAACAGTTACAGTGTATGCACTATAAGAATTACCATTCCTGTGTACTAGCATTTAATTTTAGTATCAGATTATAACAGTTTTTTGTGTATTTAACTATTAATATTATGTGTGCAAGCATTCATTGTACATTGTTTTTTGTACAAAGATCAAAGGAAGAACTATGCAAATGCCATAGACTAGGATCTACAACTGTAGTAAACAGAAACTGTGCTCTATTATTCTGTGGTTGGAATTTTTGGTAGTTAGAGCACGGTTGGTGGTCAAAATAATTGATTTTAAGCCATAGAATTTTATAATAGCTACAACTGCTCCATGGTTGCAATGCGAGTACAGCTAAGTGATTCTATAAGCTTCTAGCAATGCTATCTTTCTAACAAAGGCTTTATTCTCGAGTAAAGGCTAGCTTTGCTTACCAGTACGTTGAAGGCCATTGCAGACTCTCCAGAATCAGGAATAGCAAAATATTTTCGTAGAAAGTTGCTATTCTACATACTAGAGCCGATAGCTATTGGTAGCTGCAAGCAACTAAAAGTTACAAACCAGTTAATGCACTGTTTTATGCTCGTGCTCTATGGATATTTTGGCCTCGCGGAAGTTCTCGAAGCATCATGTAGCACTTGGCTTCGCCTCGAGCTATTGGCCAATAATATCCATAATATATAGAGCACTTGCAACCGTGCATTAACTAGTACGTATCCCTGTGTACAGGAAGTCAGTCTGAGAGAGGATGTTACTCTCAAGGCTCTGCCCTTTGCCTCTAGGCGAGAGTTGAGGGACAAGAGCCTCTCCTTCGAGTGGAGCAAAAGAAGTCCTGAAATTGATGGTGATGAACACAAGTTGGAATTCAAGGCTTCGTCACATGGTCACTTCAAGGGCTTTATCAGTTGTGAGATCTCCAAGAACCAGAAGCATTTCTTCACCGTGTACCACTGCCTCAAAGAGAGTGTTGGTGAGAATAATGTTAGAGCTTGTATGCAGATTATAATGTGTGTAATGTGTACATGTATAATACATTGTTACGTGTGTACTGTACATGTATAATCATCTATTTACAATTTCAATTGATACAGAGAACACCTCCAGCTCTGAAACTGATCAGCTGTTTGCAGATGTGAAGGAAGTGATCAAAGAGATACGCTCTGACTGGTACAGCCTGGCTATAGAACTGGACATTGACTATGCAACTAGGAAGGTGAGACCTTAAGAATGTGTCCCTCCACCACCTTGAGTGTATTCTCCCAGTGTAGTCCTAATTATGTGTGTGCACTATTTAATTGACTGCTGCGGTTATTTAATGGTTGAATAGTGAGCATTTAAATAATACCTTTTTAGAATGAGGTGTCTATAGCAATGCTGACTCTGCATATTTGATGTGGTCTTGTATGAAGTACCAACCTATTTAACAGGTTACTATAGCAACGTAATGTTGAGGCTCTTACTAAGTATTTAATACTGTGTTTCACTGTGTGTACCGATACAGAGTCTTGAGAAGGACTATCGCTGGGTTGAGCCGTGCTTTGAGGCCATGCTGACACACTGGGTGAAGCGCTCCTCTCCTCCCCCCTCCTGGTCTGCCCTTGTTAGAGCACTAGAGTCTCCCGCCATTGCTCGTGGAGACATTGCAACAACCATTAAGGTTGGCAACTATATTACAATTGAAAACTTTATTTTGTATAAATTGTTGCAGTACATGTTCTATCCTCTACGTTATAAACGCAAGTAGCTAATATTTGATTTCTCTTTACAGACAAAAGCTACCAGCGACATCTCTCCTGATATTTGTCATCTCACTCACGGTGTGCTGCCATAGCTTGTATTGTATAGTATTACTGTATCAACCGTAAAATAGCTAATGCTTGCTCTTCATATCTGTCGTTCTATATTCCATTCCATTCCGCATTCCTCCTTTTACAACATGCCTTTCCACTTCCTCCTATTGTGTACTGCTATTAAATTTTGTTCACATTACATGTACTTAGGTCTCCAGTGTAACCATTTCCTCTCACCTGCAGGTAACGCTGGCTACAGTGTGCTGGTGAGCTTCAGTGAGAAGATAGTCCAGTCACTCTCTCATGAGCCCAAAGCCCTAGCTGTTAGTTTCCTGTCAGTCGGACTCATCACTGAGCGTGTGTTGCGAGAGACTAACGAGCTGAACGAGATCAAAGCTGACAAAGCCACTAGACTGTACACTGCCCTGCTGGGTGTAGTCAAACACCACCCCCACAAGTACCACGAGTTTGTCTCCACTCTCAGACTCAACCCACTACACACTGACTTGGTCACACTATTAGATAGCAAGTACAAGTAGTTTGTCCACACGTATATACGCATAATTATTTTTTGTGTACATTCTTTTTGTTTATCCTTGATTTAATTTTGTCTGAGTCTTGAATTTCTATACTGAATTACATTCTTAACACAAAATTATAAACTCTGCAGATATTGCATGCATGGATGCCTAAAATTGTAGCCTCGATTCCAGGCCGTTATCAAAAAAGTCCTGGGATCTAATGCTTTATATGACTGCATTAATTAATTAATATCACTTAATTGGGATACTAAGCGTTGAAAATATTTCGTAGATCAGTCCATTTCAGCTCTTTCATATAGCTCTATTGACGCATTTTATGATATACCTACCAGTAAGGCCACTCCAAGTGACACTCTGGTTTCTGGTCCTGAACACAGGGCCAGAAGTGGTAGTTTACAGCTTGTAAACTATGTTTGTACTTGCGAGTGTACATCATAGTTTACAATGTTGTTGAATTTTAGTTCATCTACAATAGTTTCCTTCATAGTTTACAAAGAAAGTTGATAGTGTACAACGTTGTATACTACTGTAAATGAACTCTTTTGGCCCTATGGAAGTTTTTCTAATTGCATGCGGACGGGCGGCTTTTCTCATTATGTCATTATCAATTTCACCTTATGAATCTCATTATTTTGCAAATGAATATCATTATCACACTATATTTTGTACCACATGGACCATTCTGCGCATGCGTAGTAGAAATAATGAGATAGAAATCCAATAATGAGATAGAATAAAATCTGATGCGGGCAGTGGACCAGAAACCAGAGTATCACTTGGAGTGGCCTAATTATGTATACCACCTGCAGCTTAATTGTACATTGTATATACATGTATATACAGCTCAGAATAATGATGTAATCCACAGCCTGAGCCACCTCCTAGCGTTTATAACAAAGCAATTGATTTCACCCCCTAGCTAGCGTTTATAACACAACGAAACAGTAATTGAAATAAGATACAGCACGAAGTATCTTGACACGACACACACACACACATATATACATGACAGATAGAATGAATTTATAATAGTCTGGTAGTAGCAGTAACTATTTAGTTTGTTCAGTAGGTTGTGAGGTGTAGCCATTAGATATCAGAAGAAGGAGAATGATGACTCACCACTGGCTGTCTCATCTCCCCCGAATAAGAAACAGAAATCTGTGTCTGCGTGTGTGTGAGGAGGTAGATGGAGTCATCGAAAACAGGCTTTAATTTATAATTTTTATAGCCCACACTTTTTGAAAACAGAAGATTTGGGCCCGAAAGTAATCGCTGACCTAAGCACATCATATTGTAGCACTATACCAACAGCTACTAAATGCATATTTTAGATTTGAAATTGAACGTTCCCAACACAAGTTATGGGCTAGCATGACAAAGAGCAACACAAATTGCTACTACTATACACAGCACACACCGTAAAAAGTGCATTTCTATTATACAGCATACTAAAAGTAGCCCCATGCATGCAAATGAGTTTACCTGTGGCTCCAGTGGTTGTCTTGCTGACGTCAGGTGCCTCATCTTGTGAGAACAAGTTGAATCCTCCTCCATCATCATGAGCAGACTCTGAGCCTAACCCAGCAAACATGTCCCCAGTAGCACTCGTATCTATGCAATGAGTGCATTGTCAATATAAATACATGGATAGTGAAGTACCTGGCTGATTCCCTAGTTCGGATAGAGAGCCTTCCATTCCATAAAACAACCCATTGTCATCTTCTCCAGTAAACTGCAAGTGTGTGAGTGGGTGTGCATGAAGGCTACATTACTGCAATCATTGTATGCAACTATATCAAAGAAATGGGAGAGATCTAGAGTGAGAAAGAAAAGAGGCCTGAGGCAGTGGGGAATAATGGGAAAATGAAAGAGTGGGGGACATAATTATACAGGGAAAGAAAAAGGACAAAACACAAATGAAATGCACGCGGTGAGCATCATACTGACATACCTCAAGTTGTTGCTGATCATTCACAGAGCTCTCCTGATAGTGTACAGTCTGCCCAAAGTCACCAGCATAGTCTGTGCACTCCTGACCACTGTCACTGGTGAACAGAGTAGCAAATGATGTACTCTCCTGAGAAGCATTGCTTAACTCAAAACCACCCGACTCCTGCTGCAATGTTTGATTATCCATTTCAGCCACAGAATCTTGAATTTCAATGCCTACATTATTTGTTGCTTTTGATAGGGACGATGGTTGCATGGGAGCTTGGTTATGACCAGCTTGTGGTACAGTGGTAGTTGGTGTCTGCACTGTTGATGAGGACTGGCTTGTCGCTAAGGTTGATACAGTAGGCCTAATATTCGGTGTACTAAGAGTCACTTGAGGTGTTGACCTGGCAGTGGGTGGAGTGAACGATAGCAACCTTGGCCTCTGTTGTACTGGTGTGTGCAATAGAGGTATGCACGGTCTAGGAGGTGTGCTAATGGCCAGGGTGGGGATCTGGAAGTTTGAGCGAGGTCGATTAGTAGGTACTTTGAACACTGGTGATTGAAATGCTCCGGGGGATTGTGATATGGAGGCCCTGATAGCGGGTACACGTGAGGGCATGGTTAGTTTAGGGATCTCAAGTTGGTAGCGTGCACGTGATGGAGTGCTTTGTTTCGGTGGTACTGTCAATGGTAGGATTGTTGGTGGTAGTATTCCAGGAGTACGTGGGCGTTGGGGTGTGTGGGTTGATTGAGTAACCATAGCTACAGATGTAGATTCCTCAGTGTCCATACGATTATCCTGTACGTAAATAATAATTATAGCAAAGCTAATATTAGAAGTTTTATTACCTGTACTTTATTTTGACTGTCTCGTTTCTCTTTTTCTTGTTGTTTTTTCATCTCTTCAGCTTTGATCTTCTCACGAAGGACCTCAATATCTTTCTCTAGTAGAGTAGCTTGCTGAGGGTTGTCTGTTGTCATTTCCTGCCTCACTTTAGTTGTCTCCACATGAAGCTCAGCCCTGTCAAAGATAGTAACACAATAATGTCCATAGCGAGGACAACCTACATTTTGAGAACAAATGCGACCAGGGAAATTCTCTCTCCTATGGAAACAAGATACAGTACTATCAATAAATAGTACATACATAGAATTATATACAAGTACCTTTTTGCTTTAGAGCAAAGATGGCTTCTTTTATTTGGTTGATGTTCGTTTCCAGAGTTGAATCTACAGAGAGGCAAGTGATAAGTAGTAATAAACGGATTGTCAATACTCTCACTCTCTTGGCGAAGATTGTTCAGCTGTGTCTCAGTTGCCTGGATGCCCTGAGCTTTCTCTGTGCTGTTGTACTGAACTCTGTATCTCTCCCAGACACTCTCATACTTGGACAAGGATTCATTTTGCTCCCATCTGAAAAACGCAGTCTCATAATTATTAATTAATGCAACTTGTGTGTACTTCTCTGACTCCACTTCTTTCTGTGTTGTGAGTAGTTTCCCCTTCAGTGCATCCTCATGATCAGCAAGGACAATAGCAGTGCGTTTCAAACTTTGGTGGATTAATTTTAATGTTGATACAGCAATGGAAGTCACTACCTTTCACAGTTGTCTCTGTTGATGAGGAATTGCTTGTGGAGTTGTTTTGCATGCTCGTCCAAATCACTGATTGTTTTCTGAAACTGGAGTATCTGCTTCTGCTTTTCTTTGAGTTGAAACTGGCAGGCTAAATAAAACTCAGAATAATTATTTTATACGACAATTTACAATCAGTTTACATTGTGCTCTTTCTTGCTCGGCTTTGATAGCCTTCAATTGATGGTCGTTCTCGAATTCTGCAAAACAAAGGAACGATTAATTTTAACACAATGAGCATAATGCATGTAACAGAACCTGTATTCTTCAGTATTTGGTCGAAGCCAGAGCCAGCTTCCTGTGCAGAGGTAGCCATTATTGTATTACTATGACAGCATCCTCTTCCCCTCCTTTGTCGCCTTCTTTGAGCTATGACAACGTCCTCTTCCGCTCCTTTGTTGCCTTCTTTGAGCTATGACAACGTCCTCTTCCGCTTCTTTGTTGCCTTCTTTGAGCTTTTAATTAACCCTCATGCACAAACCGCATGCATTTATAATTACTAATTCCAACGATTCTTATAATACTAGCCAGAGAGTTGTGTAGGTCTAAAGAGAGAGTACTGAACAGCGTTGCTACTACAACACGGAGACGGTGAAGCGGCCCGAATAAAGCCAATCGCTCTACAGAAGAAACCAGTGGCAGTGAACACAGCAGACAAGGACAAAGAGAATTATTATTGATTTTGATAGGAGGTGATTTGTCACATACGTTAATAACTAAATGCTCTCACTGGTTCACCTAGTACCTATATAAGCACACGCTTGATGTGTTGTGAATGACTTGCGTTACCATTCTAGTGATCCTGAAAGTGAATTTATTAATATAGCAAAACTTTCTCTCTAGCTGCTCGATCAAAACGCCAGCCATATTATGGAGGAAACGAAAGTCATATACTACATTGATGACGAGGAAACCCCGTACCTGATGAAGATAGGTAAGCCACCAGAGCTGGTTACCCTTGGAGACTTCAAGGGACAGCTCAATCGCACATACATCAAGTTCTTTTTCAAGTCAGAAGACGATGATTTTGGGTGAGTTTAAAAATGGGACGTTATATTTTATTTGATGCTCTTGGAGAATAATTATGATAGGCACAAGGTCCATTGATTACTAGCTTGAGTCAATTAAGTTCCTTGTAGGGAATTGCAATTCAAATACACACTGTTGATAAACTATATTTGTGTGTGCTTGTGTGTCAGTTTTCATCCTAATCTAATAATGGCCCCATTCCATTTCACACCTCAAGGTCTTAATGGATCCATTTCGCACTATTCACACACACACACTAGCTCTCCTTATGTTGTCTGTGTGTAGCCAGGCCCCCATTAGGATATGTTTGACTCAATCAGGTTTACTTGTACCGCACTGCATAGCTTGGCAGTGATGTGTGTTTCTTGGAAATTTCTCGTACAAAAAGCAAATTTTTGGGCACTTGCTTTCTTATTAAAACACCTGCTGCTGTGTTGGTCAATGTGTGGCAGGAAGGTAATATAATCATTGGTACTTAATGACATCCTTAGTGGATAGCCTAAACTATATGTTGTGGTGTTGAGGTCACTTTGATGTTTCCTTTGATCTCTGACCCACATCCAGGGGTAGTTGTGATCTAAGAGAGGCTCTGTCTTTATTCATAGTTTGTACAGCTGATTAGTTGCCAAGTAACTACTATTAACTCTTTAGCCTATTAACTCTTTTAGCCTTGGCCTGTATATAGAAACTGTGAACTGTATGTCTACCTTTGATGACTCTGGCCATCATTGTCATTATAGAATGTATATAGTAGTATATAGCGGGTAGATGAGGTAGACACATTCCCATAGCTAGCACTGTTGATTGGGATTAATGTCAGGAATTTCCAATAATGAGTTCACTCTTCTTTTGGCGGCTGTTGTTTCATGTGTTAGTGTTGTTGTTCCAGTGTATCTGTATCTGTAGTCCTGTCTCTTTGAAGTTGATTATCTGTGATCTTGGAACAGTGTTTGTTTTATCGCACTCAGCTGAAGTCTGTAGGAGAAAGGATAATTGTTTTGTGTATCAGATGTCAGTCCAAAATATGCAATATATATATATTATACAGTAGTCTATCCTTTGTACTGACAATTGGCATGTACTCTATAGCTAGTGTGTATAGCTAGCATGTAGCATATCTCTGAGATGGCTTATGTGTCATCTGTACGTGGGTGTGTGTGTGTGTGTTTGAAGAGGACCAGTTTCCCTGGAGCACCTAGGCAAGGGTTGCTAGTGGATACTGTCTAGCTGGCTGTGAAATGGCTTAGTTTGGTAATAAGTCTACTGAATTGAAAGGTGGATCTGGATATTACTATATACAGCTGTGTATCTCTTAGACTGACTGTGTGTGTCTTTAACTTCAGCTGGTGCTGTTCATTCATCTTTTGTTGGGGTATTTGGCAGGTGCTCCAGCACTTGTAGGGCTCCCAATGCTTTGGTCCTATTGAGCATAATAGCCTCAGAGGGTAGTCTGCTACACTGGCTGTGTGTGCCCCCATGGTTTCAGGTCAGCATACCCAGGGAAAATGGAATTAATTAAATTACTAATGACACAAATTCAGTTAGCTAATTATAGACTAATGCAAAACTCCTCTGTCTGTTGTGTGTGGAGCATATTATTTCAAGGGATTCCACAGGTAACAAGATAGTTTTTATATATGCGGGGAGAGATGCCCATACATTTTTTGTTATTTTTCACATCATGGTTATATTCACTGTGGCTTCATTATGTATGCAGTGTTGTTAAGGAAGAACTGGCTGAAGATGATGCTCTACTGCCCCAGGTCAATGGTCGCGTTGTGTGCTGGGTAAGTACCTCACTATATTACGGTGTGTGTGTTATGTCTATGTGTTATGTGGTGCTCAAGTTCAAAGCATATTTTGTGAAGGTTTTAGTGATCACCATGGCCACTGTTCTGTGGTTAATTGCTGACTATATAGATAGTCCAGACCTTGTTCTGTGTGTGTGTGTATTCCAATTAGCTCTAGTAGAATGCGTTTCTCACACTTATGGCTGGTGTTGCTAATATCACCACCTTAACACTCCAGCCAGGTGGTGTTGCCAGTAGTTGCCTACCACACTCTTCTCCCCCCCCCCCCAGTAGTTGCCTACCACACTCCTCTCCCCCAGTAGTTGCCTACCACACTCCTCCCCCCCAGTAGTTGCCTACCACACTTCTCTCCCCCAGTAGTTGCCTACCACACCCCCTCTCCCCCTCCAGGTGGTCACAGAGTCCAATGTGTCAGGATCTGAGGCAGGTGGCTCCAAGGGAGACTCTGAATCTGTGTAAGTATTCTACCTCCTAGTATTTGGCAATATTGATATAGAGGGTGTTGCATTGCAAGGCAGGTTAGATAATTTGTTTCTTGATGTGTGTATTAGTTCTGGTTAGGTTTGGCATGTGTGTAGTGTTCAAACAAGCCAGCAACGATAACTGTACAAGCTGATGGGATCAAATAAAGGCGCTGGCCACCACCTACATAGATACATTGCTGTATACATCTCCTGTTTAGTAGTCAGCTTGTACAGTGGTTATGATTGATGTGGTCTGGTGGTTGTGGTTTTGGTGTTGTAATCACATGATGTGTCTTTGATCTCACAGGAGAGGGGGTAAAGAAGCTGACGGAATGTCGATTATCTCAGGGAGTAAGTACATCTTGGCAAATTATATATAAGCTATGCCTAATTACAATAGTCACGATGTGCATTGCCAAAATCAAAAAATTCCTAGAATTTGTAATTTAAATAGTTTATTCCTTAACTTCCGCTATTCCTTGGTGACATGTACATGATTGTATGCCCACAAGCTACAATATTATATCCCCAACATTGCCATGTAATTACACACGTATATTTTCCGCCCACTCCACACAGCCTCTAAGGCCTCGCGTCGTCACCATCACAAGCATCGTCACAGCTCCTCGGGTCGACAGCACCGCTCACACAGACATCGCGTGGGCGGGGGAAGCACAGTGAGCGGCACTGATCTAGAGTCTGCCACGGACTTCACCACGGAAACAGAGACCTCTTGCTGCGATACTGAAGACGCTACAAGGTAAGCTTATAATGTATGAATCTGCACACACGATATTTATCCCATCATAATAATTATTATCGCTAGCTTACAGTGATACCTTCAAGTATGGTACAATTGTGTATTTTAAGTTTCAAAGGGGGCCTCTCACACACACACACAACGCCCCCTCTCACACTCACACACACACACACACACGCCCCCTCACACACACATACACTTTAGCCGTGTCAGCTCCAGCACTCTCACATCACTTAGACCACGCAAGAAGATTCTCACCAAACACCGACCCAAACTACCTCGAGTAAGTCTGTCCCTTTATCATCAATATGGCGTGTGTGCGTGTGTGTATGTGCACTGTGTGCATGTGCATGTGCGTGGGTGGGTGGGCGTGTGTGTGTGTCTGTACTAAGCTAGATTCAAGTGTACAGTGTGAATGAGATAACAATGCTCCAAACATACCGATTTCCATTTAGCGATTCATGCTTTGGTGAGAAAATCCCACATTGTATAAGGTCTCAGCTTTTAGCTCCTATTAGCGTGAACTATTGACTGGGCACTCAGACCATTTTATGACCCATTGTCTTGCAAGGTATACAAATCCCCCTTCACTACAAGGGTATTAGCAGTCATCAAAGCTGAACAAGTGTTAGAACACATACAGCCCTCTTGTTCACACAGAGGTAGTCTCTGTACTTGATTGCTTTGACTCGTGGCATACTAGGGCAAGATGAACGAATTAAAGGATTTGATTGCCAAGTATTTTGTTTGGAAACAGTTACTTTTGATGTATTTAACTTGTGATGGGCTTGTGGTCTCAGCATATGTTGTGGTAGTGTGTGTGGTGTGGGATAAGGCTGCCCCAGACCACAACACAATTCCTCAAGAAGCTGTGCAGTTTATACTTAATATATGTTACTTGATATTCTGACCTTTGTCTGTATACCATATAGCGGGTATATTTCGAGGGTATAAATGTTTGTGGTTTTCGCGGATTAGGCATGTACCGCGAATTTAATATCACATGCATGCATGCTGCAAAAAGGCGCTATTCCACGAAAATTAAATCTGCGAAAACCTTTCTAAAGGCATTTCCGCGAAGATTTGTACCCTCGAAATATACCCGCTATACAGTACCTTATGCACTACACTGTTGTGTGTGTGGGGGTGGGTGTGTGTGTGGGTGTGTACTGACTCCCCTCTCCTCACAGAGCATCTCCACCAGCACCATAACAACCACCACAATGACAGATCTCTCCACCACACAGATTGTTAAAGTCACACTCAATATGGGTAAGTAGTTATACTCTAATTATACAGAGTACGTTATTCGTGGCGATGGATGGATTCTCTCTTAATTCTTAAAACAGTAGTTTACCTTTTACACACTATTATAATTTGTACAAATTGGAGCAGATTATAATTATGATTTCTGTATAGAGTGATTAGACTGGTTAGTGTAGTACTCAGTGAATCACCATCATCACATGCGAACAGTTCAAGGTTTGTTTCTTCTCCTGCAGACACTGTTAATTTCCTTGGTATCAGTATAGTGGGACAGACCAATGAAGAAGGAGCAGGAGGCATCTATGTGGGCTCAGTCATGAAGGGGTGAGTATCGCTATGTGTGCATCTATTGTAACTAGAGCTCTTTGTTACATTGCAACAGAACTTTTATTCAACATAATTATTCTAACGGCCCTAACTTTAGTACCGTTGATCCGATATCAAAAATTTTATGATTTTCTGAAAGCTTAGGAAAAGACCTTTCAAATGGTGTGTTTCAATCCAAAATTTTGTCAGGGCCATAATTTGTCATTTTTCGGCCTTGGACCATGGGCTATTATTATTCATGGTATAGCCAAATTGGCAAATACTTTTATCTCTCAAATATGAAATTTGATGACAACTTTTGAAAGGTCTTTTTCTAAGCTTTCAGAAAATCATAAAATTGTTGAAATTGGATCCACGGAATTCAAGTTATGGCAGCTGAAAGAGTTCCCAAACCACACACACACACACACACACACACACACACACACACACACACACACACACACAGTGGAGCAGTGGCAGCTGACGGGAGGATAGAGCCTGGGGACATGTTGTTGGAGGTTAACGACATCTCCTTTGAGAACATGAGCAATGACGATGCTGTGAGGACACTCAGGGAGATTGTACAACACCCTGGGTAAGTCATCCATACCATACAGTAACAGTAGTGAGGGTCAAGTACTGGCAGCTTCTTTCTTCCTTGATCTCTCCCACTCTCTCTTCTTTCTTCCCTGGTGGCACTGCACATGTAGTGCAGCTAGCTAATGCTTCTCTTGTATGTAATTACATTACTCAAATTTATGGTGCTATTCTGATGTACAGTGTAATGGTGGGCATAATATTGCATGGTTGTGTACAAGTACATCACTCTGACTCTAGTAATATAATTAAAGGAAGGATACATGTATTAGGCATATTGGAAGGTTATTGTTTCATGGCCCCCCTCCCACTGTTGTGTGGCATGCTGACTGCCTTGACCCCTCCTCCCTCCTACAGGCCCATCACACTGACAGTGGCCAAGTGCTGGGAGCCAGAGCCAATAGTGCCCAACTTTGAGCCAAGATGTGAGTACACAAAACATCTGCTTCATATCATCATTAAGACTTCAAACATAACGAAATGTTTCGTCTAATTGTTGTTAGATGTGTGTGTCCATGGTACCTGTTATATCCACTGTTTATACAAATAATAACTATTATTATTATGACCAGTTGTTTTCTATACTCCAATCTTGTTATTTCTACTTGTGCAGTGGAGCCAATTCGTCCTATTGACCCGTCAGCCTGGGTCATGCAGACCAATCAGCATCAAGCTGACTACCAAGCCTATCGTCGCCAGTTTGCCGGGAGCCCCACTCTGAGTACTATGACCTCAAACTCCTCCCCAAGCCTCACCTCATCCATTCCTGAATCTGAACGTGAGTACATCACTCCCAGTATTAATCAGGTTTCAAATAATGCGACGTTCTTTTGATTGCTTTTTCGCATAATTCGCAATTAAAAGACATGCAAGAGTGAGCATGCGCGTGTATTTTCCCATGTGTTGTATGCATCGCAATAGTTAGAAATGTGATCAATATGCTTGTACCAGTGTCATTCACAATCAATTAACCTCGTATTCGAAACCTGATATAAGATACGAATAGCAAGCATTTTGTGATAATATACCCCCCCCCCCCCCCCCACACACACACACACACACACACACACACACACACATAGGTGATCTGGTAAAGCTCACGCTGACCACGCCCATGTATAGGATAGCGAAGGCACTGGCCACACCTAAATCTGGACTAGAAGTGAAAGATCGAATCTGGCTCAAAATGACCATTCCTAAATCCTTTATTGGTAAGTCAATATCTCAACCCCACACACGTGTGAAGTGTAAGGCTGCTGATTACTATTTTGTAGCATCTATGTAAATATTGTGATCCTTCCCGTAACTGTGCCCTTTGATAATTAAAACTTCACACGCCACGCTGTGACACACGCATACCTCTGCACCACAAAAGCCTAGACGTGTGGCTATGGCTGCCCACATTATAATTATACCAAATAGCGGGTAATTTTTGTGGGCAAGCTGACCTCGACGAAATTTTACCCACGAAAACCTAGGCGTGGTTTATTGGAAATCACGTACAGTGCCTGTAATGAAGCAAAAAATGACATTTTAGCTAATTTTTCACCCCACGAAAATTACCCGCTATACGGTAGTCGATATCTATAACTGTATCCATCATCCCCCCCCTCTCCCGTGTAGGCTCTGACCTGGTGGACTGGTTGCATACCAATGTGGATGGATTCATCGATCGCCGCCATGCTAGGAAGTACGCCGCTCTCATGCTCAAGCATGGTTTCCTACGTCACACGGTCAACAAGATCACATTCTCTGAGCAATGCTATTACGTGTTTGGGGACTTCAAGGCAGCTGCCAATTCACTGCCCTCAGGTAAGTACTTGTACACACACAGTGTGATGCTATGTACATACATGTAGAGGTATAGGGTAGTGCTTTTAATAACATGGATGTGAGGGGCTCTTAAATAAGCTGAAAATGAAATTATCGATAATAATTATAGTGGAGTACAACTGTAGCCATTTGTACTTGCTAAGAGGCTCTTGTGGCCATCTTTTTGTAACTCTGACAAATAAGTTGTGTCAGGAGTAACCTATTCCTAGGTCCTAGCTGACAGCATAAATATCACTACTTTAATATTACTTGTTGTATGTCTCATAAATTAGCGTGTGAGAGATTTCTATATAATTTGTATTCACACAAACTCCTCCTCCTTCAGAATTCAGTCACCTTGCCCTCAGCAATGACTCGGGAGACGCGGACACTCTGGGTCCGTTGCCAGGACAACACGGAGGCTGGGGTTCATCTGATGGAGAGTTCTCTGTTGCATACGAGTATTACCAGCACAAGCAGCCAGGGCAGATGTCCAACTCCAGCAAATCAAGCTCCCCATCTCCTGGTGAGTGGTGATTGAACCATCTAGCTAGTATCAGGATTTACTACTGTTAATATTCTTACATTGTACCCTTCCTTTCTTCCTCACTATCCACCACTCTCTCTCCTTTTATTTCTAAGCAAGCCACTTAAGTATACACTGTACATGTATATACTAGCCTCGATCCCAGGCCTCTTGGTGAAAAGAGGCCTGGGATCGAGGCTAGTATAATATTCGTCTTCTTGAAAGTGGCCTGGAATCGGGGCTAATATTATTATACTGTCATATACATGTATAGTTCACTTCTGTTACAACCCCGCCCCCTTCCTCTGCAGGAGACAAACAGCAGATGTATGCTAGCAGGTCATCTGGTAGCAGCTCCGCCAGTGGCACCTCTAACTCTCAACAATCTCGTCAACAACGCCCCTCGAGCGGAAACTCTAACTCTAATAACCGTGGCAACATGGCTGTTCATCCGTACAATCCTAACATACGTCGTTCACCATCAATAAGCTCGTCAAGCGAGTTTACGAGTGTCTCCCAGCAACAGATGCCCCCACCCCCGCCATACCAACATCCTCAAGGAGTTGGGGTTTTTGTGGAGCCGGACCGAGTCAGTGTACGTAGCGACCATATCGGGAATCTAGGTGTGACTGCTCATCTTGCCAACAGCAGAGAGAGCTTCCAACAAGCACTGGATAATCCCTGTGAATATTTCATTGATGTTATGTAGTGATGTAAGCCCTGCACATGTGTAGCTATAGCAATTAATAGCAATTAAAACTTCAAAAAAGACTGTTTAGATAATTATTGCATCATGTATCATTAGCTTACACTAACTGTTATTATAGATCTTTAGTTACTAAAACTGAATTTCTGTATACAGTATATATTATTTTTTCACTGTTTTTGAACTCTGGGTTTTTGTTTACTCCAGGGAGGGAGTCGCCAGCCCTGCTCACTGCACCACAAACTGTCCTCTGATCTGTTCAACAACTTTATGTAAGCAAGTTCCTCTCGTAGCAGCTGTACACGCAGTTAGTGTGTGTGCAGGCAAGTACTTTATTATTGGACACTTTAAAATGTATTATTATTATTATTATTATATTGTTTTGTTACATACATTCGTATTGTTGTTGTACATTATTATATTTGTTGAGTCAGCCAATTTTCTACCATGCACCTTTAATCTCAATAATTATTTAGAAATTGTTGATCAATCGCTAGCTGCATGTCTTGTAGGTTATGAGTGAGTGTTTGCATGCGTAAGGAAGACACCACTATATAAGTTTTGATCTTACAAGTACATGGGAATGAACACTGAGCCGTGAAGATACAGTCACTGTGATAAGGGTCAGGTACACAGAACACCCTGAGGCTGTGTAATTATTGACAGAATGCATGCATGCATGCATGTACATGGTTTATTACTTTAGCTGATCATTAAGCTTTTTGGCACGCCTATATATAATAATAGTTAATGAATTGTACAAAATAATTGGGCAAAAATGTATATAGCATAATTCAAGTGATGAAAACGTAGAATAATTATAGCAATTAATTAAGTGACTTGTTATAAAGAATTCACAAAAATATATTATACCTGTGTAATGTTAAGAGTGTAAAATAATCGTTCGCTAGTTGTCCCTATTCAAACCACACCTGCAGTTTACTGGGGGCATCCCCCACGTTCAATACTGTGTGCCTCCAGTGCTGATTCAGCACAACGGGCGTGGAGGCACTCGTTCGTTCGGCAATGTGTAGCCGTAGCCCTGGTAACCAACAGTCGCACAAAAACTGTAGATTAGATCTGAGGAAACGCAGCACTTGTGGACAGACGCTCTCCAACGTAGTACAGTCGTCTGATAGCGATAGGTGAAGCTTCGGGTCCACTCCGCTGTTTGTAGACGAGTCAATCAACCGTGAAATGTTATCTGATGGCATAAGATCGGTCTGATCCCCTATTAGGTGTGCTATGCTTGAGCAGGTGGGGGAGAACTCGTATTGTGCTTCTTTCGACTGACAAGTTGAGCAGAAATGGGTCACGTTTGATTGCACAAGACAAGCAATTGAAGTGTGCTCCTTCCACAGAATGAGATGGTGTGTGGAGTTGAGTCGAATGTGGGCCATTTGGTAGTAGAAGGTCGGCTCGTACTGACAACTTCGTACACAGCGTACTACAAGCTGGGTGAAGATAGCAATAGGAAGGGCAGACTCTCCGGCCGTAAAGTAGAGGGGGGTGGGGTCTGTATCCATGGGGATGTAGAACGGATCGGGGGCTCCAACTACGACCATCGCCGGTAGATAGTACGAATTTTTCTCGTGCAGTGAAGGATGACAACAGATAATGTCCATGCAGTTAAGAATGAACAACATTTCGTTCCAGTGCCTCTGGCCCATGCGTGCACAGCGGTAGGCCAGACTCAGCATGTCCCTACTGATCACTCCTTTCTTGCCGAGCTTCGTGAATGCATTCTGTACCTCCGGAGTGACCCAGTTGCCGGGATGGGAGGTGATGATCGAACCAAGCGACGAGGCCAGCCATTGTGGACGAATAATCACCAACTTGCTCAACTCGGGATGTCGATAGAAGAACACAATCGTGCCCATATCGTGAAACTGAGAGAGAACCGGTAGAATACGAAGTGGCCCAGTCATCGAACAATGCTCGCTGATGTACTTTGAGAGGTCATCGTACAGAAGTATCACTTTCTTTTGCTGCTGTAGACCACACAATAGTTGCTCAAACTTGACCCACTGAATCGGAACCTCGTCACAAATGTACGGCATCTGACGAGCCAAATAGTCGACTTCACGACGCAAAATATGGTGCCCACTGTAGTGAAACTCTTCGTCCAGCTCCTCGCTGCTGTTGAAGATTGTCTCCGAGTGGTTGCTCACTCCAACAGCTGTCGGATTTGAGTACTCGACCAAATGCTTTTGGTATGTTTCGAAAGACTTTCGGTCGAAAAACCGGACAAAATCGGTTGCAGACTCCTGGCCTTTACCGGCATCGATCTTTGTGCAGGTGATGATGATGGGTGGTAGCACTGGTGTCTTGTTGGTACACTTGAAAGGTAAGGCTGGCGTCTCTTTAGTGTGGGCAGTAGCACATCCAATCCAACTTTCCAGTACTTCGGCATTCGTGGGGAAAGATCCATCAACGTTTCGGAGATCCTTAGATTGATAAGATTCACACACATCGTCTAAACCATGAGTGATGTCATAGGCAGTGATGAAAATGGAGCGATCGGAATAGAAGAAGGGTACAAAGTTCAACTGCAGGGGATCACCTGATGCGTCCCACACGTTCATCATGAGGCGATTTGAGTTGAGCTCAGAGCGATCTTGAAACTGTTCGTCTCCAACCGGCCATCGAATTATCATTCTCCTCAGCATTTCTGACGGCATTTTCTCCGCTAGTAATCGCGATGGCTCTCGTGTCGGACGAATAAAGTTAAAAAGTGGCGGAGGAGGAGACTCGGCCTTGGCCTGCTGCTGTGAGCTCTGACTGCTCTCCTGGCGGTTTGCAGCCGAAGGTGTCAGGTTTAGCCGGGGTTTCATGATAGGAGAAACACGTCCGTTGGTGGAGGGCGGGTCGGCCAGGAGGTAGCTGTCTGGAGAGTCAGGGCTGGTAGTGGGAGTTATTTCTCGGTCCAGTTCAACTAGACGACTGATTCGATCGTCGTCTTCTGAGGGTTCTTTAATACGCACACCAATCGTCGTCGATGGGTTATCATTTACGTGTACTTCTTCCTGCCATTGGACAGTTTCGTTTCGTTTCGTCTCCTCATTGGCTGGATTTGGTGGTGGTTGGTGTTTTGATACTACCCCGGGAGTTTTGCGGAGTATTCCTCTGATGCTGACCTCTGATCCCTCACTGCTAACGGAGGTGGGGCTAGATGGGGACGAATGGTCGGAAGGGGGTGTGTCAGTTGCCATGGTTTTGTTGTTGGGTTCAGCAGAGTTAGCGAGGAGGCTACTTGATGATAGTTCAGTGGGAGAGGGCTTGTTCGGGATGATACTATCCGTGGCGTTGAAATTGACCGATTTTGGACGTTCTTTCTCCTTTTGGAAGCCCATGGATTCTATCATCTCATCTTGAACAACCTGAGCATGCAAAGAGAACAAGTCAAAACATCACATCTTTGTGCCTATAATAACATACATTCTAATACAATTGTTCTAACTACACACTGGCATACAATCACAGATCCCATGTAGATTAAAAGTCTTATCCCCAAAATAGATTTTCTAGAGTACTAGAGTCGGCTCTGTAACTAGTGAAAACTTAGAAGGAGCTCTTTCAGTTGGTATATGCCAAATTTGGAATGAGTTAATTTTTGGAAAAGAATGAGTGTGGTCGCACTCCTGATTGGTCGCCACTCCTGATGTGGTATTTATCACCGAGAATAGACCTTTGATTTTTAACACATCATCTGAAAGGCCTCTCTCTAAGCTTACAGAAAATCATAAAATTTATGTTATTGTACCAACGGAACTAAAGTTATGGCCGTTCAAAGATGCTCTGTTTCAGAAAAATACCATGGGCTAGCTACTAGAACAGAATGTACAGTGAACTGAATGGCCTCCTACGGCTTCTGTCAATATAAACAACAGTATACAATTACTGATCCACTAATCCAGTCTCAAAGAACATTAGAAGCTCTTAACAACCACAAAACAAAATCCATTACTGACATTTTTTCAATGAAACTGTATCCACCACAAAAATAGCACTGATATTGTTTCTACATGCCTTACAGTATTCATATGTGCTCCCAGAGGCATTACGCACGTGCACTCACCCGTGGCTGCCTCAGGAACTTGATCACATAGTCGATGATGCTGTCAATGTACTCGAGATTGAGGCGATGGCTGTCGTCCTTTGTTGCCGGTTGTTGGACCCACTCCCTGTATTGTCGGAACGTTATTCGTGTGGTGGATGGGTCTGCCCAGATACCAGAGCTCGGGCGCTCCTGGGGATTATACGGTTCACCAAACATGGTCTTCTTGAGACTGGTCTTGCCTGAGGGCACGTGTGTGTGTGTGTGTGTGTGTGTGTGTGTGTGTGTGTGTGTGTGTGTGTGTGTGTGTGTGGGGTTGTGTGGGTAATGATCTAATAATATCAATTCCATGATTGAAAGTATAACCATGCAGCTATTGCCAATCAATAACAAACATAAAGCAATTGATATCAAATACTAAAGATCAAAAGATCAAAAGATATACACAGGCACCAGAACATGGCTAAATCATAACAGCTGCACACACACACCCCACACACACACCCCACACACACACCCCACACACACACACCACTTTCACACCACACACCCCACACACACACACCACTTTCACACCACACCCCACACACACACACCACTCCCACACCACACACACACACACACCACACACACCCCCAAACCACACCACACACATGTATACCTGTTCCCCTGGCTCCAGTGAGGACAATGCGAGCCTTGGACTCGGTGTGACTGGCGTACTTGAGTGCTCTGATGTAAGCACGGATCAGCTCCTTCTCTCTGCGGTTCATCTCCTTGATGGCACTATCGGCTGTAGAGGGTGTGAAATATTGTCATCCTTTGTTCTCTGATACAAAGATGGTTGACACACACACACACACACACACACACACACATCAGGAGTGCATGAATACAATTACTTGTATATAAGTCCCTAACCGCACGAGTTCTATAATTAGAACATTGGGACTAAAAGTAAATTGATAATTGATAACTGGAAAAAGTGGCAAATGAAATTGTTTAGAAAACTTACACAATCTCATAAGATGAAACCTAAACTGAAAACAAACAATAAAGAAACCCACCAAACACACCCTCACACCTCACACACACTCACACCCACTCACACCTCACACCCACTCACCATGTTGTTGCTCCACGTTGAGGAGCAGTCTCTCTGCCTCCAGCTGCTCAAACTTGCGAGCCACCATGTAGGGGGTTTCCCCGGCATTGTTCTCAATCAGGCGGTCGGCCCCTGCCTTAACGAGGATCTCGATGAGCTCCTTGGAGCCGTGCTTGGCTGCATGATGGAGAGCAGTGTAGCCGGCATCATTCTGTGAGTCTACTGTCTCTGGGTCCTGATCACGCCCTGTGAGGGTGTGTGAGGTGTGAGGGTGTGTAGTGTGAGGTGTGATGGTGTGAGGGTATGTGGTGATGTGTGTGGTGTGAGGGTGTGTGTGGTGTGTGAAGTGTGAGGGTGTGTGTGAGGGGGTGTACAAAGCAAGAAAGGGCAGTGTGGAAAGAATTAAAGTACAGAAAACTATATATAAAAAAGCCATATTTGAATATACTTGCAGTGAAAGTGAAAGATGTATTTAACTCACCGACTATAGCACTGACAGATGCCACATGACCTCCCACAGCTGCTCGATGGAGGCAAGTCTCACCACGGTTGTTCCTGACGGTTACAGAGGCTCCAGCGGCTATCAACATCTGACAGATTTCCCCGTTGCCAGCCTCGGCTGCGAGATGCAGGGCAGTGTCGCCCCACTCGTTGCGGTGGTTTAGCCGAGCTCGGCAGTTCTTGGACTGGAGAAGGTGACGTACAATGTCCGTGTTCCCATCTCGAACTGACGAGAATAGATCAAACGTTGTCATGACCACTAGCACTTGGTCTGTTGTTGTGGGAAATATAGTGTAATCTTATATAGCTAATCATTGTGTATGTCTATGTAGCTAGGGATTTGATAGGTCTGTACAGACACCTGTATCTGGTGTACTGTGGCCCTATACTGTGCAACTGTAGACTACTTAACATATTATAGGGAAATTTGATACCACCAACTTGCCAAATAGTAGCCAAATTAAATAGTATTGAGCTAAAGCTAGCTACGGTTTATTAGAATTTGCCCATACACACAAACGCATGCATCAGACCTCAAGTTAAGGCTATTGCTTACGTTTTTGCTCCACTTGAGTAGCTAGCTGGTTAGAAAACAAAGAGAGGTTGTTTCAGTCTCAACATATTAGGAGAGCAGATTGCAGAGATAGTGCGAGGGGGGAGGGGCTGATGGTCTCTCCACCTATTTAGCAGTTTACTTCCTAAAAAGCAATGCATTCCAGAAGTACAGAAGGACTGCAACAATTAATTAATATGGCTTTAGTATGTTATTAGGCAGCTAGCTATAGCTCTACACTGTCAGCAACTCGATGATCTCTGGCCTCGCTTCTAGCTCGGTAAGATAGCCCCCTTTTAAATATATGAGTGAACCTATAAACCAAGGCCTAGCCGGCCCATGCTGCACAGATGTCATGAAGTGTGCTGGATCATTGAACATAATTGATCACATGAATAGTTGCATGGGTCCTGTCTAGCTAGCTGTGTATCAGTGAGTTATTTTCTCTCTGCAGCATGCAAATGAAGTATGGATCGCCATGGAAAACAACAGCAACGTGTCAAAGCATTATCTGATGGTTCTCTACAGTTTAACTCCAACTACCAATTTGTCGGTTCCTTCAAAGCGATGTCGGCCATGAGAAAATCCAGAGAACTGTGTGATGTCGTATTGATAGTCGATGGGGAGCCGATTCATGCCCATCGCATTGTCCTCTCATCTCTGAGCCCGTATTTCAAAGCTATGTTCACCGGTGACATGGCCGAGAGCAAGCAGAGGGAGATAACGATCAACGGCATCGACGCCGATACACTCGAGAGCATTGTTGACTATGCATACACTGCGAATATCAAGATAACTGAAGACAATGTGCAACTGCTGCTACCAGCGGCTAGCATTCTACAGTTTGAGGAAATCCGACAAGTCTGCAGCGATTTCATGCTACACCGATTGTCGACCGATAATTGCCTCGGAGTTAGGATATTTGCGGAGATACATGGCTGTCCACACTTAGAATCTGCTGCATCTGTATTCTCTCAGAGTCATTTCCCTGAGGTTTCCAAAAAAGAAGAGTTTCTGAATTTCACCGTAGATCAGCTGAAGGAGTTGGTGGCCAAGGATCAACTGAATGTGCAGAGCGAATTTGAAGTATTTGAAGCTCTCATGAATTGGATTGAGCAAGACAAAGAAAGCCGTCAAAAGTACATAGCTGATCTTGTTAAGCAAGTTCGTCTGCCCCTCCTCTCTGTGAAAGAGCTGCTTCAAGATGTGGGCAAGAATCCGTTGGTTCTTGGGGACTCAAAGTGTGTGGAGCTGCTCCTAGGGGCAGTGGAGCATCACCTTCTGCCAAGTGCCATCAAGGTTTGTTTATTATGTGTGTTGATGCACATTTATTGTGCTTTGGGGAATTGCACACTCAAAGAGTGTTTTATCTAGAGGGACAACAATTATGTGCTTTGCTTAATTAGGTGTGACATGTACACTGTATATACATGTTTACATTGCATTTGGATAGGTATTTGGTTGATCTTAGCTCCCCACATCCAAGGGTAAGTCATAAGGCTTGCAACATGCACACTGAAGCTGCATATGTTTCATAACAATCCCAGCCATGTGGATAGCCCACTCATTAGCACCCCCAGGTCATATTGTACTGTATGGCCTCAGGGCACCTCTGGAGCATGCAGCTGCTCCTATTGTCTGGGAGCTGCCTGGTGTCTTTGTGTGTCACTTAATTAGTTGTTTGTGCCCTAAACCTGTTTACCTGGACCCCAATTAGTCCCTGTGGTGTTGTTCTGAGATCTGTAGACCTGATGAGGTTTTTCCTCTTGGTCATGTTGAGGGCAGCTCTGTTAGTAACCTGCTCTTGTTTGAGGTCTAGTAGACCATGCACTGACATCCTTTATCATGTTGTACCATTATCACATCATTCAGATGTGGTTATAAGGTAGCTCTCTAAATGAGATTTAAGCCAACCAACTCTATCTTTAGGCCATCAAGTCAGTACTTTCCCACTTTGAGCTCAAAGTGGGAAAGTAAACCTCAAAGCAAAAACTTGAAATTCTAGACACTAGTGTGTATGTCAGTGCATCCAAGCCTATTTATCGTGATTAATTTTTTGTTTTCACTGCAGGCAGAACAGAAAATCAACCCAAGGAACTCCCCTAAGAAGCTGTTTGCCATTGGCGGCTGGGACGGCGCCACCGCTATTGAGATTGTCGAGTATTACGACACTGAAACGGGGCTATGGGAGAATGGACCGTGTACTATTGCTGCTCGTAATGGAGTCAGTTTGGCTGTTCTGGACGACAAATTGTATGCCGTGGGCGGGCATAACGGGCAAAAATTTCAGCAATCTGTGGAAGTGTACGATCCTCGCGTGAATGCATGGCAGTACACCGCCTCGATGAAACATAGACGAGCGAGTTCAGGGGTCACAGGTCACAGAGGGTACCTGTACGCTGTGGGGGGTCAAGACAGCAGCGTGAGATTGAAATCTGTCGAGAGATACGACCCGGAAAACAACAGCTGGCAGTGTATGATGAACATGAACATGCGGAGGGATAGCCCTGGAGTTGTGAGTCATGGCGACTATATTTACGCTATCGGAGGCTGTCATTCGTGCATGTTTTTAGACACAGTTGAGAGATTCGATCCAAAGGCTAATCAGTGGATCTCCGTGCAAAGTATGTCTCATCGCCGTAGCGCTGTTGGTGCCGTCTCAATGGGCAGTTTTATTTACGTTTTCGGAGGGCACGACGAGCAGAATAACCTCTGCACTCTGGAGCGGTACGACCCCTCCACGGACGCGTGGGCGACGCTAAGTCCGATGAATTCTACTCGAGCAGGAGTGGGCGGGGCCATCTTAAACGGTAAGATAGTTGCCATCGGCGGTTTCGATGGAGTTGAACAACTGAACACTGTCGAGGAATATTGTGTGGAGACTGATAAATGGCGTTACACCACTCCAATGAAATACGAACGAAGCTATGTCGGAACTGTCACCATGACTAAAATTGTTTGACTTTATAAGTAGTTTATATAATTTTTTCTGTGTTTCTACATTCTCATTTCTTGTTTCTCACACATCAATCAACTCACAAATTATTATTTAATTGATTCAATTTGCCACAAAAAATGATAGTATTGAAAGCATGCTGCAGACAAGAAACATGTAGGTAGGTAACCATAACAACGAACATAATTATGTTAGAAGCCATACGAAAGCAAAACAATATATAAATATTGGTGCACGAAAAATAGTCACGATCGAGTATTCAATATTACTTTATTCTTATTATTCATCTTTCTTTGGTTTTGGCTTTCTGATGACGTTGGCTAGGACGGTGTAGAAGAGGAAGCACCAAACGATCACAATGATGTGGTCCATGAAATACACAGAGCTCATAAACTGCAAGTGGAGGGAGAAAGAGGAGTAATCATAACATAACAACTGGTAGTGTACACAGAATGCAGGCTAGGGACACTACTGTCTACAATGCAGGCTAGGGACACTACTGTCTACAATGAAACCACAGCAAATTGCCAATAGCTATTACACAGACACGCAAATTAGCTTGACAAGGATTTAATTGGTGTAGGACAGATAGCATGCATGTTATCTATAGTGGCAGTCAAGCACTAGTAACCACAACAAGATTGCTTCCAAGATACATAATTTGTACCAGACAATGGCCTAAAGGGACGCCTGGGTAGTGTTAGTAAAGAGACAGACCTTGAAACACAGGTCCCAGGAGAGGAGCATGAAAAGCATGAGAGGGTAGAAGAGGAGGACATTCCTGAGGATAAAGGCTGCCAGTGTGAGGAGAGCTCTGAGGGGCAGGCTAAACTCTGACAGTGTACCACCGAGCAACCATTTCATGAAGCTGATGAACTGCAGGCATGCAGGGAAGGGGGGTATTAACATGCAGCTGTGTACATGTTAGGGGGGGTAGGGGGTAGGGGGGTAGGGGGGGGGGGTTAACATACAGCTGTACATGTTAGGGCTTGCAACAAATAACAGGACAATAGCCTCCTAGTGACAGATTAGGTTACCAGGGAGGCAGTACATCAATGAAATACTTCTAAGTGGAGGGGGGGCAGTTAGAAGCCAATGATACTCATAATTCTAATGTGATTATCTTGAGACTGCACGTACACTCCTCTCAGCAAACAGCAGCATGAACTCCAGTGAGAAGCACAGAGCGTAGCCCGGCCATACGCCATGCCACAGGGAGACAAAGGTGAGGGAGATGAGAAGAGAGAGAGTCTTGCTTCCCAGAAACCTGAGTCGCTTGAAGACGTACCTGTATAGTGGGCGTGGAGTGTGTGGTGTGTGGAGTGGGTGTGGAGTGGGTGGGCTTACAGTGCAATCCATTTGTTGGTGTTGATATTAAACGACTCAACGATTCCCTGTAGCAGATAGTGAAAATAAGTGTACATAGCAATGAACGCTAGTAACACAGTTTACATGTAGTGTGATGGAGGTCTCTGCTTTGAGCAGGTGAATATTGGAGAGGCCGTACCAGTCCACAGAACCAGATTTGTCCACACCATTGTACATATACCGGTGAGTATACACGAGCCCTCCTGCAGTCGAACTGTGCATGTGTGTAAGGCGGAGGAGGGTACTATAAAATGACCTCTTGTAATTAATACACAATTTCCATATAGAAGGATAAACGATTACTACTCTTGACGACATATTAAGCCCTCAAAGGTAACCGGTACGTGCGTGTAGGCAATGACTCACTCATTGATATCCTTGATTGCCCCTAGGTTATCACCAGCCACCTCTACGTACGGCTCCACCGCCTGCAGGGGGTACATTTACATGTATTAACGCTGACTGTGGGGGGTAACAATACTGCCAGTACTTACTGTGTGTCGGAGCAAAGGCAGCTCCTTCTGACAGCGCTGCACCACTCTTGAGAGATACTCAACCTGTGAACAGAATAATGGCTGCATGAAACTGGTCAGAGGGTATATAGCTCTTACATTTTCAGAAAACCAGTTCTTGACTCTAATTTCGAGGTTAGACCCAGCGAAGGATTACTCGGAGGCTAGGGAATGGTTTAGGAACATTAACTTACTTATAATTAGAGAGTGTGTCTTACCAGTTCTCGTAGCAGAGGGTGAAGAGATTTGCAGTATTTATCCAGCTCAGTTCGAAACATACATGTATGCATCAGTTAAGGACGCATACAACCTGTGATACTTCTTACCCCTCACACAGTTACTCCACCTCCACCACCCCACCACCCACACAGTTACTCCACCCCCACCACCCCACCACCCACACAGTTACTCCACCTCCACCACCCCACCACCCACACAGTTACTCCACCCCCACCACACACACACATAGGATACAGGTCGAGTCCTTGCTTCCCTATGGACATAAACGAGAGAAGATAGAGAGTTTCTTCTTCGTTTTTTTCATCAAGGCTGACCTCCACCAAACAGTGGTAGCTTTATGAGGAGGGAGGGAACAGTCTGAGGAGAAAGCATCGTATCAGTGACTCGTAACATTCATACGTACGAGGTAAAACTTCTACTGTACCCTCGCGATCCCCTATTAAGTCTAAAGTTATTGCAGAAAAGGGTGTGCGTATTTTCGTGAGGGTACGTTACATTTCAGGAGTTCGTAGTGTATTCCAAATATTGAGGCCAGCTGTGGGTTGACCTCGAGAACAAGCCGCTCGATGGTATCGAGGCTAACACAAAAGCGCTGTATCTCTGCACAAAATTGGCGAAAAGAAAATTTGACCCCCTCTGCAAAATAACGTTTTATCTTAGTCTGTAAGAGACGTTTGGAAAAATAGCGACCTTAATTAGCAAAGGTCAAGTGGTTCTAGCCTCTTCTGGGATCCAGGACGCGACAATAAAAATCAACGTTAACTCACTTTCTGCTGATTTCTGATACACCTCCGTTGACCCCCTAGCAGGCAACCATGAACCCCAGAACTTAACCCCCCCAGACCTTGAACCTTGAGGGGGCGCTCACTGAGAACTGACACCATGTACCAGTCAGCCACACACACAATAGAGAGCTAGAGGGGGTACAGGTAACTATACATTGTACTCTATAACTTAATACCAGCCTAATACAGTTACCTTGGATTAGGCCTCTTCTCTGTTTGCTGTATTATTTCACTCTTTCGATCGTAGCACTTTACCTGATACCCAACCAAGTACGTTATAATCAGTTTTTTCTGTGTCTCTTCCTCAGCTCAGAGAGCTACTATTTAATATATACTACAGCTATAGTATAGTACTAGGCCTCATCTTCAGTGCGGCCTGAGATCGAGGCTAAAAGATCCCCTTCCTCCTACGTTTTTGACTTGTTGCAGTTCACCCATGTAGCGTGTGGGTTATAAACCGGGGCTCCGGAGCTGTAGTGCATGGTCGGGAAACTGGTCATCCACTTCCTACTGTCTTTCATTGTGATAGTCAGCAGGAGATCCTACTACCTTTCATTAGGTGGTAGCCCTACTGCCTTTCATTAGGTGGTAGCCCTACTGTCTTTCATTTGAAAGTCAGCAGCCCTACTACACTGTGGTAGTAGTTCCTTAGTTGCTACTGGCCAGTAGTTTTTTTTTTATACTTCGAGTAATACTACTATAATTATTATCAGGAGTGGATCTCCTGTTATTATTATTATTAAAATCTAGTGCACTATGTATATTAGCGCAGCATTGAGAGCTTTGTAGGTGGGTGGCCGGGAAACTGGTGCAGATCAAGCCTTTGATTGAGCAATAATTATCTGCCCACGTCATACGTTTTTGCTGAGAGTTACTTTAGCTGCACCGCGCCTGTCGTACCTCCTCTGTTAATGATCTGTTTTAAGTGTGTTGAAACATCGTTGTTAGCATGAGTGGTTGGTTGGGCTATTAAATCTATTCGATCGGGTGGTCGATTTAAGTTATTAATTAGATCGAAAGCTTCGATCCATGCCCACAATAATTATCTCATTAAAAATCCGTATGTTTGACTTAATTTATTATAAGTAGTTTTATATAATTTTTTCTGTGTTTCTACATTCTCATTTCTTGTTTCTCACACATCAATCAACTCACAAATTATTATTTAATTGATTCAATTTGCCACGAAAAATGATAGTATTGAAAGCATGCTGCAGACAAGAAACATGTAGGTAGGTAACCATAACAACGAACATAATTATGTTAGAAGCCATACGAAAGCAAAACAATATATAAATATTGGTGCACGAAAAATAGTCACGATCGAGTATTCAATATTACTTTATTCTTATTATTCATCTTTCTTTGGTTTTGGCTTTCTGATGACGTTGGCTAGGACGGTGTAGAAGAGGAAGCACCAAACAATCACGATGATGTGGTCCATGAAATACACAGAGCTCATAAACTGCAGAGTGGAGGGAGAAAGAGGAGTAATCATAACATAACTAGAGCACTGAAGTGCAAACCCTCGGCTGGTGACATGATTATAAAGAAACCAGAAGACTGATATAATGCAGTGCATATATTATAGTGATGTTGTTATCATCATCATGCACTGGCATGACTTGCACAGCAACTCAGGACTAAACCAGACTGGAGGCATGCTGAAACATTTGAGAACAGGTAGTGGTACTATAGATATATGCACTGTGGATTAGGATCACAGTAAAGAAGCCTGGAGTCTCAGAGAAGTATGGCTCCAGGTTCTGCATGGAGTAGGATCCCAGTCAGCAGCATGCAGGAGCTATAATTCAAGCTTCTACTTTAGTGACCCTGTTCCATTGTTCCTGGTATATATAGCTTTCTACTTTAGTGACCCTGTTCCATTGTTCTTGGTACAGGATCACTTCAGTTATAAGTAACGCATGTGCAAGTTCTGTTCCAGCTACATTTTGCTCGCTTTTATTAGACAAAGGAGCTTTAACACCGAAAGCTGCCACTATTAAAAGTACTAACTTGTTGTGTGGAGGCTACTAATGCTGTAAACGCAGTGCTAGAGCATCCAGGTAAGCAGACCTAGTCACAAGCTTCTTAGCTTTTGGTCGACAAAGAAGCTTTAACAGCAAAATCTGCCACTATTTGAATCAAGATATTGTTGTGTGAAGGCTATCCATGCTGTAAACGCAGTGCTGTGGCATCCAGGTGAGTAGATATACCTGTGACAAACAAACAAACAGACAAACAAACAAACCAACAGACTACTATACCCGTGGCCGCCCACGCGCCTCGGGTAACAACTGGTAGTGTACACAGAATGTAGGCTAGGGACACTACTGTCTACAATGAAACCACAGCAAATTGCCAATAGCTAATACACAGACACGCAAATTAGCTTGACAAGGATTTAATTGGTGTACGACAGATAGCATGCATGTCATAGTGGCATTGCAGTCAAGCGCTGGAGAAAATAGTAACCACAACAAGACTGCTTCCCTAAACTTCTAAGATACATAATTTGTACCAGACAATATATTATGGCCTAAAGGGACGCCTGGGTAGTGTTAGTACAGAGACGTACCTTGAAGCACAGGTCCCAGGAGAGGAGCATAAAGAGCATGAGAGGGTAGAAGAGGACGATATTCCTGAGGATAAAGGCTGCCAGTGTGAGGAGAGCTCTGAGGGGCAGGCTGAACTCTGACAGTGTACCACCGAGCAACCTTTTCATGAAGCTGATGAACTGCAGGCATGCATGGAAGGGGGTATTAACATGCAGCTGTGTACATGTTAGGGGGGGTAGGGGGTAGGGGGGTAGGGGGGGGTTAACATACAGCTGTACATGTTAGGGCTTGCAACAAATAACAGGACAATAGCCTCCTAGTGACAGATTAGGTTACCAGGAAGGCAGTACATCAATGAAATACTTCTAAGTGGAGGGGGGGGGGGCAGTTTGAAGCCAATGATACTCATAATTATAATGTGATGATCTTGAGACTGCACGTACACTCCTCTCAGCAAACAGCAGCATGAACTCCAGTGAGAAGCACAGAGCATAGCCCGGCCATACGCCATGCCACAGGGAGACAAAGGTGAGGGAGATGAGAAGAGAGAGAGTCTTGCTTCCCAGAAACCTGAGTCGCTTGAAGACGTACCTGTATAGTAAGCGTGGAGTGTGTGGTGTGTGAAGTGGGCGTGGAGTGGGTGGGCTTACAGTGCAATCCATTTGTTGGTGTTGATATTAAACGACTCAACGATTCCCTGTAGCAGATAGTGAAAATAAGTGTACATAGCAATGAAAGCAGCAACACAGTTTACTTGTAGTGTGATGGAGGTTTCTGCTTTGAGCAGGTGAATATTGGAGAGGCCGTACCAGTCCACAGAACCAGATTTGTCCACACCATTGTACGATATACCGGTGAGTATACACGAGCCCTCCTGCAGTCGAATCACATGATAATCACATGATGATATATACACAAGGACCATAACCACTTGTTAGAACTAGCTTGTAGATAGCTCAGCAACAGATGTGCACCACTTAACTACAAACATAGCTTGTACGTACGACAATAAAAGATCTAAGTTCTAAAGATCTAAATCAGATTGTTACTAAGTGTTCAAATAGAACCAGTGCCACCTGTCTGTCAGTATACTCACAGCGATGAGCCAGACAGTGATGTATCTCCACAGAGCCACCTTCCCACACGCAACCATCAGTAGCACTCTCATGGGGAACACATGATCCTGCAGAGATGAAGAGAATAATAGGAGTCAAATAATTATTACAAAATCAGGAATGTTCTCCATAACCTGCAGTATGGCTGGTTGACAGTAGGAACACAGTGTAATAGTATTAGCTAAGATTATACACTCTGCCCACACACTACACACAGTCAGGCTCACTACACACACTACACACACCACCCACACACTACACACAGTCAGGCTCACTACACACACCACCCACACACACACATTGAACTGATCGCTGATGACGGTGGAGAGGGGGAACCATTGGTTGAGGAGAGAGTAGAGAGCGGACAAAGCCACACCCACCAACAACCTCTGCACACCAGCGGGAACACTGCAAACACAGGGTACTCATTGTAATTTTTATATTTATATTTTTACTTGTACACGCTCGTATACACAGTTAATTACCTTACAAGGGCCACCAAATTAATAATTACTTTTTAAATTAGCTATTTCTACCGCTTCTCACTCACCTACTAGGAGTCTTGTTCCAGTCGAAGAGATCACCATTCACAAAATCTCTGTACCTCCGAAATGAGAGCTGTGAGCAAGGACGAAGAACACATGACATGACCGTATGTGTGAGATGGTGTGGTTAGTACCTGAGGGCCGGCCAATACTGAGCCATGGAAGTAGCTGAAGCCAGCCAGCTGCAGAGAAGCAACGCGTTAATACAGTGAAAATGATAATCTTATAGACCATGATTTTTGGGTAGAAAATGAACAATTCGGGCCCGAAATAAATTACTGATCTAAGCATTGTAGCTCTATCAAAGAGCTACTAATCCAATTTTATATTTTGGAAATCGGACGTTCAACAAAAGTTATGGCCTCTCAAACTTAGCTACGAAACCAGGTCTGATTTTGTTGGTAAATATGTACCTCTATTAGGGAAGGGGCCTCTGCTACAGCCGTGTTCTTCATGTCCACACTCAGCTCCGACTATTGGAACAGACAGTTGATAATTGTAAATTAAATTGAGTTAGAATGAACACACACACACACACATGTACGAACCTCCTTCTTTCTTGCATCATAGAGGTTATAGGACAGACCTGTAGCAATGAGGAAGAAAGGGAAGTGTGCAGAAGAAGTGAGGTTATGGCCAGAGGTTGTTTTGTCCTACTCACCGATTAGTTTGAGCACCAACACACAGTGAGGTATCCTCCAGGAGATCTGGTGTATCTCACCCGACATCGCCGCGACGACATAGCCGCACATCATGTGACCCTGCGGAGATAGTTACATAGTGACCACGATGGATAGGTATTGACGTGTGCTCCCACCATCACTAGTATCCATGTTAGCACCACAGAGACTAGTGTCCCTCCACACACAGACAGTAGGAGGTACACAGCTAACACATCAGCAGCAGAGTGCCAAACATTGGTACCTGTGTGTGTGTGTGTGTGTGTGGGTGTGTGTGTAGGTGTGTGTGTGTGTGTGTGTGTGTGTGTGGGGGGGGGGTGTGTGTGTGTGCGTGCGTGTGTGTGGGTGTGTATGTGTGTGTGTGTGTGTGTGTGTGTGGGTGTGTGTGTGTGTGTGTGTGTGTGTGTGTGTGTGTGTGTGTGTGTGTGTGTGTGTAGGTGTGTGTGTGTGTGTGTGTGTGTGTGTGCGTGCGTGTGTGGGGGGGGTGTGTGTGTGGGTGTGTATGTGTGTGTGTGTGTGTGTGTGTGTGTGTGTGTGTAGAGAAATCACGTCTCAGGGATGCATTGAGGGGGGCGAGGGGGGTAATTTGCCCCCCCCTGGGCACAGCTTCGCCCCCCCCTAGGATCTAGCAGATTCATTTGTACTGCTATAATTCTGATGACTTTGCCCCCCCCCCCTGATCCAAAATCCTGGATGCAGCCCTGCATGTCATAATTATATACTTTATTGTCATAATTATTATGAATGGTAATGGATATGATAGTGCCTATTCAAAACATTGCATTGAGGTATTAAGGGAACACACAAAAGGATTGCATTGAAAACAGAGATTATCGTAAATCCAACAAAACAACAAAAGGATTTTAACTGACGAACGAACATTAGTAGGTGCAAATTTGATGCAATGCTCACCTAGAATGTAGTATGCAATGGCCATTCCTGAGAGGCTGAGATAAACATTCTGTGGAGGTGTAGTATATACGATGTGTCAGTGGATAAAAAACACACAATGGTGAAACAGAAGACCTCAATGAAAACACGACCACCCACAAAGCTAACGATCGAGGTGGACATGCGGCCCGGGGTATGCTCTATAGTCTTGTGTGAGCAGCTGCCTTGCTCACCTTGATTCTTGGATGTTGTTGAGCTAGCAGTAGCCGATACACAATGGATACAGGATACGCTGGGAGGGAGAGAAAAAAAAATTATTTCCAATGCAAAAAAGTACAGTTGAGATTAGTAGTCTATCTAATTATACAATACTGCAGCAAGTGCAGGCACATGGCTCCTGTACTGCATGGTACTGCATGTACTGTGCAGCATGCTTCAAGACCTCACCAGCATACAGAGCCACCAGGAACCTTGCACTAGGCTCAGAGAGGCCCAGCTTCTCTCCCACAAAGTCTGAAACACCCATCTCTGACTGACAGTCTAGAACTAGAAGGCTGCAAACAGATCCTCTATCTCTGCAGAAACTTGACTGCTCTAAATGCAGGCTAAAGTAATATTGAGGTGAAGCCACGTGGAGTTAGACCATAGACCACACCTGAGTATCTAACAGCTCTAGCTCTGTAGCTACAGTGTCTGTGTGTGTACTGCCATCAAGAGCCAGCCATGCCTACCATCAGTGTGGAGAAGGACCTCCTGTTCAAGACACTGGGAAAGACATACAGTGAGTAGCTATAAACAATGTATCATTCACCACTGGACGATATTAGATTAGACGTAACAACAACTGTAAGATATTATTTACGTCGACAATCCTCTATAAAAATGGCATACAAAAAATCCATCAGTATACGATAAGCTAAGATATACAACCATTTTGTGATGGGGGAATCCCTAGCTGAGGTGTGACGTGTAGTTGTACGATGTCTTGTACTTGGTACGAGCGCTAGCTTGTATAAATGCTTGCAGTGGGGAAATCCCTATGTACTTGTGTTTCAACAACCTCTCTTTTTCTGCAGCTGATGAAGAATTTGATGAGCTCTGCTTTGAGTTTGGCATAGAGTTGGATGAAGTGGTGAGTCCATTACTCCCCTCACACATCACACACATCACACACACACACACACACACACACACACACACACACACACACACACTAGACATCAGAGAAGCAGATGCTCTCAAAGGAGCAGGGCGAGGGCAGAGCTGCTGATGCTTCTGATAAAATCATCTACAGAGTTGAAGTCCCCGCCAACAGGTGATGAGTGTACTCAAGTGCAGCGTTACCTTACAGCTGTCCTCCCACACCACACCACACACATCCACACACACACCCACACACAGGTATGACCTACTGTGTATGGAGGGGCTCACTAGAGGACTGCTGGTGTTCCTGAACAAGTGAGTAGTGTACTTGTTATATTAGTCCCTAGCAACAGTACGTATATCAAGGCAAAGTTGTATAGTACCCTAGTCACGGCTTGCATGTCTGAATGAAGGTCTGGTGTCCATGGGGACAATTCTACAGGAAATTTGTTTGCAAGATGGTGTATACTTGTACGCAAAACAGATAAATTATAGTTATTATTTGCAGAATGGATGCCCCGCGGTACAAGGCCGTCAAGCCAAGCTCTGGGAGTGTTCAGAGGATGATAGTCAAACCAGAGGTGAGCTTGTTACAAGTGCTGGTACTTATAATTATTATTGAATTGTCCTCTTTCGTTCCATCGCAGACTGCTCAAGTGCGACCGTATGGACTGGCAGCTGTGCTTAGGAACGTCACCTTCACCAAGGTATGCACTGTACACTGTGTATAGGTTACATGTGCAACACTGTTGTATATCCCCTCAGGCTAGCTACGATAGCTTCATTGATTTGCAAGACAAACTTCACCAGAACATTGGAAGGTACGTTTAAGCGTTTCAGCAACTCTGCAATTAAGTCGATGATTTACTGTTACTTTTAAATATTGCTGCCACAGGAGGAGGAGTTTGGTTGCCATAGGAACCCACGACCTGGACACTGTTGAGGGGCCGTTCACGTACGAAGCCCTACCCCCAGAGCAGATTAAATTCAAACCCCTCAACCAGGTACTCCCCAACCCCCAACCCCCCAGTGTGCACACGTGACCATATCTTTCTTCTATAGACTCGAGAGTACACAGCCGTTGAAATGATGGAGCTCTACTCAGTAAGTAGTTGAGTTGATCTGATTTCTAGTGACCTTCCAAACCTATAGCCTGTTGATCTACTTTCTGTAGTTGATATTAAATAACTCTTTTTTTGTTCAGAAAGACAGTCACCTGCGACACTATCTGCCCATCATACGAGACAAACCTGTTTATCCGGTTATCTACGACAAGAACAGAGTGGTTCTCTCCATGCCTCCCATTATCAATGGTAAGCCATCCATCACCCAGCTGTAGAGGAGTTGTGTCACTAACTAGTACTGTACACACAGGGAACCATACTCGTATTTCCTTGGATACCAAGAATGTGTTTATTGACATCACGGCCACTGACCTTACCAAGGTACTGCAGTAATTAGCCCTCCATTAGCCAGGGGCAGCCTCTTTATCTCTCAATCAATCCCCCTCAGGCTAAGATAGTCCTGGATACCTTGGTGACAATGTTCAGTGTGTACTGCAAGGAACCGTTCATGTAAGTACATGTAACAACACTGCCCACCACGCCCACACACACAAACCCGCCCCCACACGCACAGTGTGGAGTACGCTGAGATTGAAAGACCTGATGGATCTATACAACTGTACCCTGTAAGTGTAACTTTTCTCCTATGTAGCATTAAATGTTGTGTTTTGAAACAGAATTTAATGTATTACTTGCTACATTCATTACAGGAGCTCCAGTCTCGTACTGAGGTGGTCCCTGTGAGCCTGATCAACCGGAACGTTGGTATACAGCTGTCGGCAGAGAAGGTGGCCTCACTACTCACACGGATGTGCCTCCGGAGTGTGGTGTGTGAGGGTGGGAAGAGTGTGAGCATCGAGGTCCCACCCACACGAGCAGGTAAGCCGTTTTCAGATCGTACATGTTTTAGAAATTTGATTTTAAGAGAACAGGTTCAATGAATTGTCTTGATTATGATTGGCTAATTTAATAACATATATTTTGTTGCACAGATATTTTACATCCTTGTGATATCGTTGAGGATGTTGCCATAGCGTTTGGTTTCAACAACATCAAGATGACCTTCCCCAACACTAACTGTATTGCCCACGAGGTGAGTGACCAGCCACCAGCCTTAACTAGAGACAATATCAACCCTGCTTCTCCCCTACCTGTAGCTACCAGTGAACAAACTGACTGACCAGCTGAGGCTAGGAGTGTCCCAGGCAGGCTTCACTGAGGCCCTCACCTTCGCCCTGGTCAGCTACTTTATAAATTTAATGTCATATAGAAGGTTGCCTGCTCACAGCTACACACACTAGCTTAGTGTAGTTAGGCCCAATAGCCTGACAGCTTTTAGTGAAGATTAGTCATAGCTGCTTAGAAATGTATTCACTGTTAGTCTGACATAACTGTATTTAATGGCTGGAGATTATCATTGAGTGTTTCTCCTCCTCCCCCACTCCAGTGCTCCAGGGATGATATATCCATGAGGTTGAGGAAGGACATTAAAGACATACCTGCTGTGCATATCAGCAACCCAAAGACTCTAGAGTTTCAGGTATAAGAGCAAATACTGTACTGAGTTATTATACCTCTTGTTGAAACTTCTGGTTCAAGAATTTTAGCCCCCCTCCCCTCCTAATAGGTGGCCCGGACTACCCTACTCTCTGGACTACTCAAGACTGTGGCAGCCAACAAGAAGATGCCTCTGCCCATGAAGATCTTTGAGATCTCCGACATTGTGCTGAAGGACACAGAGAAAGGTACGACCGTGGGAGAAGCTACATGCAAGTATTGGAGTAGGAATGAATAATTTAATAGCTAAAAGATATTTAGTAGCTGTTTAGTAGACAATGGGTAGTGCTATAATATGGTGCTTAGATCAGCGATTGCTTTCGGGCCCAAATCTTCTGTTTTCTGGGGGAAAGCGTGGGTGTTTTTTCAGAATCCTGCCTGTTTTCAGAGCTATCTTTCAGCTGCCATAACTTGAATTCCGTGGATCCAAGTTCAATGATTTTTTGATTTTCCGAAAGCTTACAAAGAGACCTTTCAAATGGTGTAATCAAAGTTCATATTCCAGCAATAAAACTATTTGCCAATTTGGCCATACCATGAATGGTCCAAGGCCGAAAAATGACAAATTAGGGCCCCAACGAAATTTTGGATTGAAACACACCATTTGAAAGGTCTCTTTCCAAGCTTTCAGAAAATCATAAAATTTTTGAAATTGGATCAACGATACTAAAGTTAATGTCTGTTAAAAAAATCAGGTCTGCTATCTATCTTTCAGAGGCCATAACTTTGTGTTAGGGAACATCCTATTTCAAAAACTCAATGACGCATGCTGGTAGCTCTGAGACAGCACTATAAATTGTATATGATTATAGCGATGATTATAGCGCAGTGCCAAAGCTCACTAATTAATTTATTACTGCAGATGTGGGAACACGGAACCATCGTCGGTTGTGTGCAGTGTATTATAGTCGTACCCCCGGGTTTGAAGTGATCCATGGACTACTGGACCGTGTCATGCAGCTGCTGGAGGTGTCCTTCACCAAAGATGGCAGTGGATACTTCCTCAAGGCAGCTGAAGGTGAGGGTTGCATAAGCACAGCTGTAAAAATGTGTGTTAGGGACTGAAGGACTCTGTTAGTTTAGTCCAGTTTGTTGGAAATTGGTTTTTTTTAAGTGTATGTCCACTGGAAGCTTATTTTGTCAAAAATTTATTCCTACAACTACACTTGCTCACTGCCCACATTTCTGCACTGCTTGTGTTTACCGCCCCCTCCCCTGCACACACACTTCACAGACTCTACCTATTTCCCGGGCCGTTGTGCGGAGGTGTGTGTACGTGGGAAGGTGATCGGGAAACTGGGCGTGCTCCATCCCGGTGTGTTGACGACCTTTGACCTCAACATGCCCACCTCTGCTTTAGAAATTGACATTGAACCTTTCCTCTGAACAAAAATTATTGAATGGCATTTTTGAGTGTATAATTTGCAATATTTGGTAATGAGCGTCAACACTACGGGTGTGTCTCAGCTCTGGCTTAACCTCGGGGTTAAACCGCGGATTGCAAAATGATGGAGCAGAGCTAAGCTATCTGAGATACTGTATATCAAGCCTCCTGTGTGTGTTATGGGCCGTACATCCAAGGACAAGCGAGACATATATTACCGCCTTGCTAAAGAGGAGGGCTGGAGAGCAAGGAGTGCTTACAAGCTGCTACAGATCAACGAGGAGCATGATATTCTATCAGGTAGTAATACCATAGCCACGTGGTTGAGATAGCTACTACCGGTAGCTATGTCCCTGCAGGAGTGAGGCGGGTGGTGGACTTGTGTGCTGCTCCTGGTAGCTGGAGCCAAGTGCTCAGCAGGCAACTCAAGTGAGCAAATAATTTTTATTTATTTTTATTTATTTTTATATTAAAGTACAGCGTTTAATTAAATTCAGATGTTTACAATTTTAATATTGACAATCAAGGCATAATTAGTTGTCCTACTACCTAAGTTATTTCTCTTGTTCTAGACCAACAGAAGATGAAGGTAAAGATGTCAAGATAGTAGCCGTTGACCTACAACTGATGGCTCCTATACCAGGTGTCGTGCAGATCCATGGAGACATTACCAAGGTGACTGACGCATAATCTGCTACCAACCTTTCAAATGATGTATTTAAACCAAAATTTCAACGGTACTGTAAATTGTCATTTTTCGAACCTAATTCATTATTGTTTTGACAGGAGGCAACAGCTCTTGAGATAGTCGGCCATTTTGAGGGTGGCAAGGCTGACCTTGTGGTGTGTGACGGTGCCCCGGATGTGACTGGTCTCCATGACATGGACGAATATGTGCAAGCTCAGCTATTATTAGCAGTAAGTACAGGAGATTTATGATCACATGATTATCTTCCTCACTATCCCCCACCATATTATTGTTATTATTGACCAGAAGTGTCATTGGTACCCTCCCATGAATGTACGATACACTAGGTTATCTATATTTTTTCTTGTACTGTACAGGCTCTCAACATCACCACACACGTGCTGAAGGATGGAGGTAACTTTGTAGCCAAAATCTTCCGTGGGAAAGACGTGCAACTACTCTACTCTCAGCTACAGCTGTTCTTTGAAACCGTCACCTGCTGCAAACCACGGAGCAGCAGAAATTCAAGCATTGGTAAGAAAAGAATAACTTGACTCTGTATTTAATTTGATTCTTTCTGTAGAAGCGTTTGTGGTATGCCAGAACTACCGACCTCCTCCTGGTTATGTCCCCAACATGGCCAATCCTCTCTTAGACCACAGCTATGGTAGGTCTCACATGGTGTTGCCCAGCTACTCGCTATGCTAGTGTGTCATGCCTCTTCTCCCAGGGGATCTGACTCCATTGGTAGGGGTCAACAAGGTCATAGTGCCCTTCCTCGCCTGTGGGGACCTCAGTGGCTTTGACTCGGACAAGAGCTACCCTACACAAGTGAGTACTGCTATAGTCCTTCTTAGTGCTCTGTGTGTAACAATGCCGTGTGCATATACATGTGATGTTGTAGTGTGCTGTGGGCCTTTGTTTTGACTGCGCTAGCTATTGATAAGTAGTATTAATAATATTTATTGTTTATGCAATGTCGAACTTGCTTTTATTTCCCCTGTACAGAGTGCAGAGGATGGTTGCTATGAGCCCCTGGCTCCTAATCAGTCCCCAATCAACCCTCCCTACAAGACTGCCTGTGAGCTCAAGAAAGGAAGCCATGTCTCTCAGCCAGGGACTACCGCCATTATGAACTCTGATCCTAAGCTACTGGAACTATAGTACCTAAGTATGCGTGGACACTCAAACTGATTGTAGTTGAATTGTTTGTTTTTTGGACATTTGTAAAGAAGGATCGTCTATGCTTGTGATTGCTCCTACAACTTTTGATTTGTCTCAATATAATATTAGTGTGTACACAGACGATTTTATGAGTTGTTGGATGCACATATTGTACATTATCAAGGGCGTATAAAAAAAGAGAGGGCATGCAACTCCACTATCAGTACACGTAGCTAGCAGAGTTCAAACGTGGGCGGAGGAATGTGTGCATTTGCATGAAGTGCTAAAAATAGAAATTTCATTTCATGCACAGTCATGCACATTCATCCGCCCACGTTTGAACTCTGCTCATATAGGAGTTGCATGCCCTCTCTTCTTTTATACGCCCTTGACATTATGTCATTCACAGCACTTTATAATTATTGGCACAATCAGCACATGGATACTGTCTAATATAAACAAGATAAGTTCGAGAATTGTGATCAATTCAAAAAAGAAAAAAATGGATCAATTTAATGATTATGTTGAAGTTTAGAGATATGTGGATATATTCATAATGTTCTTGCTTTACATAAAAGTAATTTATTCAAACTTGTGTACGCAGCATGCTAATCTGTTATCGAATGCTTTGTATCCATGTTTCAAGGTATGATTTTGGGCAAGTCCATGGTTTCAACCACCACCCTCACGTAGATAGCATCGTCCTTGACAAATCCACCATTGAGGAGATGATCAATCCTGATAAACCTCGGACACCCTGAGGCAATGTTCATTTCCCTCCGGCCAGGCTTTTGGAAACTGCTTGAATAAGGGTCAGGCCTGAAACTGTCACTGATGTGCTTCTTCCCGTTTTGATTGATCAGAGAAAGCGTGACTTTCTGTTTGAAGGGCCACTGAAACGAAGCGTCAAAAGGTCCCCTCATTATGACAAAGAAGAAGCTCAGATGAGAGCCTTTACCCATTCCATCGCCGTTTAGGTAGACTCGAGCACACATCTTGTAGCCATGGCGACTCGTATAAAAGGGGGTAGAATAAAGAGACAAAGTAACTCCATCTACAGCCTCACGTCTTCGACGATCAAATTCATCGATTTTCCAAAGCAGCACGCCGTTGTAAGTGGCACGTTCCAGCAATTGTATCCGAAGCTCTTGATCAAGACAGCTACTAAGAGCCCTGTCGACACTATGCTCCAGCTCAACCACTCTTGTGTGTAGGGCCTCTACACGCTGGGGTGGAACATTTGCTTCACCAAATCCCTGAAAATTAGGAGTACTAGGGACTTCTGAGTGGCCGAATGCAGTACTGCCGATATTGTACCCAGAGGTTAGGCCTATACCACCCTTGACTTCCATATCAGTAATTCTCTTATCGATCATGGTGAGCAAACTAGTGTTTTGTGTAGCCTGATCTTCGAGACGCTCAATCTTAACGTCATTTTGAACAGCATGCCTATCTCTACGATCATCCAGAAATTCGATCCTTTGTTCTAGAGCGTCTTGAAGTCGTTCCAAAGCAGTACTACCGGTATTGTATCCAGAGGTTAGGCGTGCACCAGCCCCACTTCGATCGATCTCAGTCACAGTATCACCAAACACAGTCAGTATGCTTGTATTGTATGTAGCTTGTTCTTCAATACCAACACCTGCATGTCTGTCTCTACGATCGTCCAGGAATTCGATTTGTTCCAGAGTGTCTTGAAGACGTTCCAAAGCATTTGATCGTGTTTCTTGAACTCGTTCCCTGGATTGTCTCTCTCGAAGATGATCGAACAACAGATTGATCTTGGTCATTAATTGTCGAACCTCATCAAAACTCTCGGCTTGGACTTGAGCATGATAAACACGATACTGGTCCAAGTGGGTGCTGATGTTTTGCCGAAGGGACTGTAGAAAAACAATACACATATAAAATGGGTATTTTAAATAATCTTTTGCTCTAACTTACAATGAATGAGCATCCATATTGTCCATAAGGACAGGCCACCTCAGAGAGTGGGCAGGTTCCCTTCTTTAGGTCAGTGTGCTCCTCAAGCTGTTTGTGTGTGTGTGTGTGTGTTGTGGCATGCAATGATACCATGTCTGTTTGTTGTGACAACCAATATAGGTACAATTCAAATGATTACACGGCATTGTTATGCTTATTTGGCCTCAGTTTTGCGTATCACTGGCCACTCACGAGTGGCCAGTGATACGCAAAACTGAGGCCACTCAAATCCACCATTCTGAATTCAAATGGTGAATAATAATGCCGTGTAATCATAATTTTAATGCACAACCAGGTACAACTAGAGCACTAAAGTGCAAACCCTCGGCATGTAGCATGTATGACTAGCACAGCAACTCAAGAGCAAACTAACAACGTACATGCATGAGATATGCACTGTGGATTGGGGATCACAACAAAGAAGCCTGGAGTCTTAGACTTAGACTCCTGCCAGGCTGGAGTATAGGGTCCAGAGTCAGTCAACAACCCACCCAGTTACAATTCTACTTTGACCCTATTCAATTGTTCCTGGTACGAATCACTTCAGCTGAAGAAAAGGCTATCACAAACAAACAAACAAACAGACTACTATACCCGTGGCCGCCCACGCGCGCATCGGGTAATTACAGCCTCAGGACTGATGCCGGTAAGTATAGGCACAAGCCTTGTGATACTCACAAGTGATGCCAAATCAACACAATGTGTACATGGTGACTGATACAGCAGCTAGTTACTGAGTAGCTATCTACACACACCTCCTGAAGGTTCATCTTGAGGGATGGGTCACACTCGTTGGGACAGCCTCGCGTTATCTTAGTGCAGAGCTTGTCGAAGTGGGTCTGTTGGAGTAGACAATACATTTTTGTGAATAGCTATACAAGCTTAAATTATGTGCAGTACGTGTAACATAATACCATTTATGAACATGCACATGCACTTAAAGCAACACTGACTTGTAGTTGCTGTGTTGGTACATCTTTGCTGCAGTGAGGGCAAGTGGTGGGTCTCATTGCACAGAGCTCCTTCTGGTGGGCCTCCATGTCCAGCTGCTGGATGTACTGTCCACACTGGGTGCATTGTACATCTCTGTAGTCACAGTTGCACAAGTGGCCCTGTATGCAAAATGAATGGGGAAAGGAAAGTGGGAATGGCTATGAATTTCATTTAGGAACAAAAACAATACGATGATCAAATGCTGCCGTTTATTCATGGCTCAAATAGACACTTTAATAGACAGCTTAGATGCAGTTGAATACCCTCACACAATTTACTGCAGTACATACCTCCAGATCTTTGAGAGCTCCAATCCAAGGGCAGTTTTGAAAGTTGCAAAACACCTGCAGTTTCAGAATCTCCCTCCTGCAAGCATTATCAGGGAATGTCCCCTCCTGAGTGATTTCTTCTTTATCGAGGGGGCAAACTGGATGGCATCGTTTTAAAACAGGTTCCAAACAATCACGACAGAACAGATGACCGCACTCAGTTTGTACAGGGTGACGCATCGCGAAGAGACATATCGGACACTCATGCCGCTTGAGGAGAGGATGTTTAAAGTTGGCTTCAAAGCCGGGCATTCCAGCACGTCAAGTTAGTTTCCAGTTCAATGAGAATAAACTTAAGAACTGCATAAGGAAGGATTCTCAGCTTGCTTCTTGCATGATCTTGGAGCTTTTATACTGAATACACCAGCAATACTCATAATTAATTATTACCATTTACGGCAATGTTCCATACCCATACCTAGCCTCGAGACCAGCCGTTGGTTATCTGAAAGAACGCCTGGTCAAGTTCCAATGTTGCACTCGTTCTAGCTGAGTCAGCGTTTATAGCATCATAATGATATTCATGGGTAATACACCTTGGGCGGACCTTTGCGGGCAATTAATACCTAGACCTCTGAATGACATGAAGCTGAGGAGGAGCATGGACATGACCAGTGCTGAATGTGAGTATCCCCTCTCATTGGACAACACCCCCCCTCCTTGTCCATCCCCATCAGACCATGAAGACCAGTCAGAGCAGCCCATCTATGAGAATGTGGTATCAAGCAATGGACAGCTTCTCCCAATTGCTGATGGCTCTGATAGTGGCTATTCCGAAGTCGAACATGATGCCCGCATCAGAATACACAGTAAGAAAAAGGAACGCCCACACAATGGTAGTGTGTGCTGGAAAATACCATATAGATCTAGCGCTTTATTTTCAGACACTTTCTCGGGTTTTCGTGGATTGATCTTGAACCCGAAAATTTGGAATTATTGTTAATGTAAAAACGTCTCTACTGTAGGGGTGTGGTCATTTGAACCTATCCTCGAAAATAAAATCTGTGAAATTTCGAATGAAGTGCTATTATTATGTATACACACTAAACACATAATTAACTTAATAAGCTTCTTTACTTTTTACCCACGCAGACTATACAGGACCTACTCAAGTACACTGCACACAACCATCCCGATAGGATCACTCTTCAGATGTCCCTCGTCAGATTTGAGTGGATGTAGCGCAAAGTATACAGTGCAGTTGAAAGCTTGCTTAAGAGTGAGGCTGCTCTGCTCAGCTCCTTGCACATTGCAATCCAGGTACATTATTAGTGCTACTTGTTTATATAAGGCCTTTGATTTTGAGACATGCTGATCTGATCTGTAGTGCTATATGCGAGCATAAAATATTGTGTTTTGGCCAATTTTAAGGCTACGAAAAGGATAAGCGATTTTTATGTATGCAATGGTGATTGTACAGGCCTCGAATAAAGGTCAAAATTGTGCAGTACAAATTTATGCATCAGTTTGTAGCACTACGGTACCTAGAGCATGACCATAGTGTATACTCATCACTTAGCCTCCTTTACAGGCTGCGGCCTGTGATCGAGGCTAAAACATGTTTTTTCATTTCTGCTATTTCCGGTGAAGTTATGCTTTCATTGGAAAATGCACAAACGCTATGAATATCATTAATTTCTATCACATTATAAACTTCCCTGCGAAAATATGGTACTTCAATTGCACCTCTACAGGTATACATGAGACCATTGAAGGAGCTCTCCCTCGGCCCTAGCCCCATCCTCAGCAAGCAGCAGGTGGCCACATTGTTCGGGCCCATAGAGCAGATCTTGTCTGCACAAGAGTTGTTCTATTCTGCTCTCACCTCTCGGACACTGGCATGGAACACGGAGCAGAAGATTGGAGATGTCTTTCTATCATCTGTTAGTGTAACATGCAGGCATGTCAATGTTTTCGGTGACTTTAACATAAATATAGTATTCCCAAGAACATAGCCTGATTACAAGTGTTTATGTTGGCAACTCAGCAATTGATTGATAAATGATTATTATCACTTCTTTAGATCAGCTCATATGATTTTGCAGCTGACCACGATTCGTAGCTACTCCACGTATGCCAATAACTTCACGGCGGCCATTAGCGTGCTGGAACAAGGACTCAAGAAGAAGGTCAAGTTCATCTCCTTCCTCAAGGAGAAGTACAAACAGAGCAACACTACCCTGAGTCTACAGGGACTACTACTGAAACCCATCCAGAGGTTTCCTCAATACATACTGTTCATTCAGGTACACTTATGTGAATAGTATAGTACATAACCTTGTTGTGATGACACGTTACATGCGTATGTGGGTGTTTGGTTAACTTGTCATTCTTGCTTAATTATCTACCTACCCGTCTACGTATAATTAATTGGTTGTGTGTGCTTTTAAATTGTGTAGAGGGAGATTTATGTCTTCCCCATGTTAACCACTAGAAAGTTTAGGGCACTTGAGATAAGTGTTACACAGTAACAGTTTACATAAGTAAACCACAATACTATAGAGCAAGGAACAAAATTTTAGAACAGAAGATTCTATAGACCAGATCTTTATGTTTTGTTTTGTAGTTTTGGCTTTAGTTTTTCACGCTATTTGATGTAGCTCACGTTAGCTCACGTGACATTTTGGCAAATAGTAAAATGCAAAAAAACCACTTGAGATAAGTGTTAGTACAGTTTACCTGATGCTGAACCAGTCTCCAATTCTCTGCCACATAACTCCTGATCCTCTTGATAAGGATTACTTTTTCCTGTTTACCCAACTAGTAGTTTATTGAATACACTCTATACATGTATATCCACATAAAAGATCTGTTCCAAAATTTAAACTTTGTCCCTTGTTCTATGGTATTGTCTGTTACATGCTAATAGTAACACTAGAGATAATAATATTATTGTCCATGGCCTGTGTGTGGAAAGACATTAATTATATTTATGCATCACTCCGCAGTTTACAGTAGTTGACCTTATTGTGATTCTATATAGCCATGGATTGCGGTCTTGTCATGTAGGTATAGGTATTCAATGTTGCATATGGAATGCTTTAATTGTCTTCCATATAAGGAACCTTGACCCACGCTTTTCGTTGATGTTGCAAAGATTCTGCATAACACCAAGGGCATATAAAAAGAGAGAGGGTGTGCAACAGCTTAAAAACTAAAGGGGGCAGTAGAAAAGTAAAGTAATATCTCGATTTGTGTGTACAGTATAGTATATCCGGTCTGTGGCTTTGGTTTTTGCTCGCACATAAGATTGATAGTCAGTTGCATGCCCTCTCTTTTTATACACCCTTGATAACACTGAATACATACCTACATATACAAGATACACTAGGGGAAGTTGTTAGAACAATCAATTATGTTCAGAAACTTACTACACATACAACATATCTGCAGCCTGCCATAATTATTGTAATCCCTCCAAATATCAGCTGTTCTTAATTTTGTCATCATAGTTATAAAACCATAATTCAGGCACATAACTTCCCCCCCCCCCCTCTCAATAGTAATCCTGTGAGCAAGAGGAGTTGATACACATGTGGTGGAACAAACACTTGGAGGCCTGATTCATGCACAGTCAAATTTCTTAGTGAATTCTTTTTGAGATACTCTCTCCTTACTCCCTTCTCCCTTGTTTACTCCCAGAAAACTCGGGCCACCTGCATCCTGGGTAACTACCGTATAGCGGGTATATTTCGAGGGTATAAATTTCCGCGGATGGACCATTACAAAGGATTTCGCGGATTTTATTTTCGTGGTCTGAGTGCCAGCCTTTTGGCGCATGCGCACATCAACATGCAGCTGTACCTCCACACCGTTAGCCTCGAATCCAGGCCTAGCCTATACGGTGAGGCACCTCTTATTGTCGATAGGTGTGGTCAATAATACTGAACACGCCTACTATTCAATAAAGATATAAATTTTTGTGGGTATAAATTTTCGCGGTACAGGCTCAATCCGCGAAAACCGCGAACATTTATACCCTCGAAATATACCCGCTATACGGTATCAGTATTGACATCCTGGGTGATATTGTTATTACCATATATATCCAGGCATGTACAACACATTATTGCTCATGTGGTCAGACATCAAAGGATTGTACTATTGTTGTAAATACAGTACATGCCTGTGTGATCAATATACGTGGTGTTTGGTTAGATACTGCTTAGCAGTCTATGGGTTTCAGCATGTAATCAGCCATGAAATGGGCTGTAAGCAGTCTGAGCACGGCCTGTAAGCAGCCCTATGTTCTCAGTTAGTTCCGGTTTACTTTTATACAGCATGAATAATTTACCACAGACCAGCCACGTCCCCAGACAGTAGTTAAGTTTGTTATAATTATTATGAAGCTTACCTGCCAAATTAAACATTGACTATTCAATTAAGGCTCTGCATTAGTGGCTTACCTGAGCATGCTCTGTACAGCCAGCCTCCTCTTCTCTATTGCAGGGACACTTGGAGATGAGTAGTGACAGTCAGGTGGTGGTGAGCAGGATGGTGTGCTGGGGGGAGGGGGTCTATTTGCTGTTTCCATGCCCCAATGCACCAGTGTGATACTATACATTCCAATAATACCATACAATTCAAGAGCTAACAAAAGAAATTTTGATTGAATTATGTTTATTAAATATCTATCTTCATAGAAACCATACTTATGCCCCTCTCCCTCTCTCCCTGCAGACCGGAGCAACAAGAATGCCTGGGTGACCTCAGAGGATACCAATGATGAGGACTTCTTTGACCTCTCCCACAAGCTGCCCCTCCTAGTGGAGTCCTACCGCCTCAGCATGCTGCACACACTCAACTCTGTGAGTCACCCAATGCATTACTAAATAATAGTTAGACACAGTTTTGGAGGTGTCTATGGGATTTAGAAGCCCAAGCGAGGGTACTAAATTGGCTGAGGGCTTCTAAATCACATGGACACCGACAAAACAGTGTCTAACTCATTTAGATACTAGTGCGCATGCGCAAACCGCTTGACTACAATACAATTACTTGACAACGGAATACTAGGTATACTAAGTAAAGTACAGGTATTCTAAGTCCCATACCTGCTCTGAGGCACTTTCCCATGTACTTCCCATGTAGATCTTATCAACTAGTGTCTAATACTTGAACGTACCAGGTTGAATGTGGTTTCATTAATTACATCGTTATACCCAATGCATAGGTCTCTGAACTTATAGGGTTGGTTAAATGTGGTTCCATTAATTAAGGGTCTCAAGTCCCAACAGAGGTCACTCTACCTGTCACATGACTGCTTCATTACTGTATGTAAATGTGTGGTAATTACCAGAACTATTGAGTGCATGCTATTCATATCAATATTCTGCTACACTCCACAGCTCTTATTATCAGCTGTACCATTGTGTCGAGAGTTTGAGCTCTTATGTGGGTATTTATCTGTCGTCACTAGGTTACGAGGCTATTCTGAAGTTCACTGACCCCCTTCAATTCTGGACCCCCGCCAAGGCAGATCCTAGCCCCATTTGATTGTGCATTTCAAGCAGAATAAAAGTGAGTAAGAAGCTTAAACTTGCACGTTGGGTTACATGGCCTCTAGCTACAGGCGTCCTTTATTTGAGGCGTGTATTAATTTACAGCTGAAGTGATCCTGTACCAGGAACAATAGAAAAGGGTCACTAAAGTAGAAAGCTAGAAATGATTAGTGTTGTTGCTTCTTTGCTTATCCTAGCCCCAGAAAATACCAGCTAGAGTCTAGACTTCTTTGCTGTGATCCTAGTCCACAGTGCATGTCTCCTGTCTCATCTATACTCAGTAAGCTCCATTCTCAAAAGTTTCAGCATGCCTCTGGGGTTTATAGAATTTCATGTTCAAGTTACTTTCTTCTTCCATACTTCATACATACTCTACTGTATTCATGTCAACTACTACTGCTGTATTCAACAGCCGAGGGTTAGCACTTTCAGTGCTATAGTTAATTTTTGTGGAGTGTTGATATATAATTTGGTTGCCCTGATTACTGCACACTTGACTACAGCTGCTTGTATACACACAGGTTAGTGTTGAGTGGACCTACTACCAACCAAGTGGTGAGCAAGGCGGTGGAGGGAGGCACTGTGGGCACTGTCACTGACATCAAGATTCAAGATTGAAAACTTTGATATTGCATTTGGATTTGGAAACCAGTAAGTCTATCTAAACACAAAAGAAAGATTCATTCAATACTACACTTGTATATCTGAAACAGAAGTGTGTTGTCTAACAAATAGTTGGGTTTTAGTTCTGATTGCTTGATGAACTTATATATTCCCCAACCCAATTCTGCCCTATCTCTGTCAGTTACTCTGTCATCAGTCTTGCTATCCGTCCAGTAATTATATGGAAGTGTACGCTCCCAATGATCTTCTCCATGGAGCTGATCTATTAGTCTGATATATATAGCGCCTCGAAACGGCCATATTAAAGAATCGTCAAACTCTCCTCTCATGAAGTGCACAAACACAGAGATGTGTGTTCTTTCACCAGTGCGCCAGCCGCTAGCACGCACACCGAGACAGATCTTGTAGCCGTGATGGTGGGTGTAGACTGGAGGGGACCACCATTTAGTATAATTAGCCTTGTACTGCTTAAAGTCGATCATTTTGAGAACTGGTAATCCTTTAAAAGTATAATTCTCCTTGTACTGATCATTGGTTATTTTGAGGTTAGGGGTTGGTACTCTATATGGAGGTACTGTATATGGAGGTACTGTATATGGAATTGATTGATCTTCATTGCACGGTATCCAATAAACGATGCCAATGGCTAGTATGACTACTAATATGACTGCAACCGCTGAAATGAAATAGTAGCTTTGTTTTTCTTTTCTCTCCTCCGGCCTTGGTGGTCTGTTGGCAACATAATGGGCCACCTCTCTAGCAATTTTTTCTTTCCTAATCTTCAATAAGATGACGAGAAGGTTCTTGAATGTAGCCTCATGCCGGCATTTCTTTATCCATTTTCTTAGAGCTTCTTTATTTGCTGCTTCTGTACCTTCGAAGTTCCGTGTTCTTCTAACATCTTCCTTATCTGCATTAGAGAGCTCAAACTGGTCACAAAGATCATCTATACAGTTGAATATATCGGCTATTCCAGGAAAATCAGTCGTAACAATTTTTTGATCCACTTGCTTGTCTGTTAGTCCTGTGTTTATCATCAGTGTGTCCATAGTTAGTTGTCTGTGTGCCATCTCTGGCTCTCAAGTTAGGATCTAGTAATTGTGGGTGGGTGGGTTGAATTGTTGTTATGTTTAAAATACCGGTCACATCTCCTACATTTGCTTTCAATGAAATTCATAGGGAGAGATGACACGCCTCTGTATTATTGTTATGTCCTCCTCTCTCTCCAATATAGTGTTGTCCAATGCCAACCTGACTCTGGCTAGAGGAAGGAGGTACGGATTAGTAGGACGAAATGGTGAGGGGTTGTCTCCATGGTAATGAATACTGTTACTATACTAAATGTGAATTTATTATTTCAATCACGCAACACTACAGTTATGTATCTGAAACAAAAGTGTGTTGTCTAATAAATAGTTGGGTTTTAGTTCAGAGTGCTTGATGAACATCCGTTTTCCCTCACCCCATTCTGCCAAATCTCCCTTAGTCACTCTGGCACAAGCCTTGCTGTCTGTCATGTCATCATATACAGCTGTATACTCCACATGATCTTCTCCATGGAGGTGATCTATTAGTCTGAAATGTATGGTGCCTTGAAACGGCCATTTCAAAGAATCGTCAAACTCTCCTCTCATGAAGTGCACGTACACAGAGATGTGTGTTCCTTTTGCAGTGCCATAGCCGTTAGCGTGCACTCTGAGACAAATCTTGTAGCCCTGATGGTGGGTGTAGACTGGAGGGGAGAACCAATGAATATTATTTTTCCTGTACTGCTCAAAGTCGGTCATTGTGAGAACTGGTAATCTATCTTGATCTTGACTATACAGTGCCATTGACAAAAGAACTGTACCTACGGCTAATTGGACTAACATGAAACTGCAGACTTGCCTCCCTGTCTCCTCTTCCAGCCTTGGTTGGTTATTCGTTTTTTTTTGTTGAGGTCTGTTGGAAATGTAATGGGCCACGTCTTTAGCCACATCTCCTTTCTTATTGTCCAATAAGATGGTGAGAAGGTTCTTGAATGTAGCGTTATAAGGGTCTTGTTCTCTCCATATTTTTAGAGATTTTTTATTCGATTCTTTTGTACCTTTAGAATGTCGCAATCTATCGACATCTGCTTTTTCTTCAGCAGAGAGCCCAAACTGCTCACAAAGGTCATCTATACAGTAGAATAGATGGGCTATTTTAGGCAAATCTATCTCAGCAATTTCTTGGTTCACTTGCTCATCTGTTAGTCTTGTGTGTATCATCAGTACCTCGATTGTTAGTGGTCCATTTTCTTTTTGTGGTACTGACATATCTGGCCCTCTACATTTCTTGTGTGGGCGATTAGCACATGGCTAAGTGGTTTTGTGCAATGAATTTAATTGGGAGCACATGATACTACCTAACAGTATGTCCCCTCTCTCCACTATATATAGTGTCCTGTTGTCCAATGCCAACCTGACTCTGGCTAGAGGAAGGAGGTACGGATTAGTAGGACGAAATGGTGAGGGGTTGTCTCCATGGTAATGAATACTAGCTGTTACTAAATGTAAATTCCAAATCTCATTTTGCTATCTAGCCAGTTTTTACATTGTAGTTATGGCCACCATTATTTTGGTGAATATATAGTGTAATAACATGGTTGCCCTGATTATACTGCACACTTGACTACAGCTGCTTGTATACACACAGGTTAGTGTTGAATGGACCTACTACCAACCAAGTGGTGAGCAAGGCGGTGGAAGGAGGTACTGGCACTGACATAAGATTGATATTGCATTTGGAAACCAGTAAGATCTATCTAAACACAAAAGAAAGATTCATTCAATGCTACACTTGTGTATCTGAAACAGAAGTGTGTTGTCTAACAAATAGTTGGGTTTTAGTTCAGATTGCTTGATGAACTTATATATTCCCCAACCCAATTCTGCCCTATCTCTGTCAGTTACTCTGTCATCAGTCTTGCTATCCGTCCAGTAATTGTAATCAATTATTTGATCCCAGTGATCTTCTCCACGGAGCTGATCTATTAGTCTGACGGATATATTGCCTCGAAACGGCCAATTCAAAGAATCGTCAAACTCTCCTCTCATGAAGTGCACAAACACAGAGATGTGTGTTCTTTCACCAGTGCGCCAGCCGCTAGCACGCACACCGAGACAGATCTTGTAGCCGTGATGGTGGGTGTAGACTGGAGGGGACCACCATTTAGTATAATTAGCCTTGTACTGCTTAAAGTCGATCATTTTGAGAACTGGTAATCCTTTAAAAGTATAATTCTCCTTGTACTGATCATTGGTTATTTTGAGGTTAGGGGTTGGTACTCTATATGGAGGTACTGTATATGGAGGTACTGTATATGGAATCGATTGATCTTCATTGCACGGTATCCAATAAACGATGCCAATGGCTAGTGTGACTACTAATATGACTGCAACCGTTGAAATGAAATAGTAGCTTTGTTTTTCTTTTCTCTCCTCTGGCCTTGGTGGTCTGTTGGCAACATAATGGGCCACCTTTCTAGTAATTTCTTCTCTCCTAAGCTTCAATAAGATAATGAGAAGGTTCTTGAATGTAGCCTCATGTCGGCATTTCTTTATCCATTTTCTTAGAGCTTCTTTATTTGCTGCTTCTGTACTTTCGAAATTCCGTAATCTTCTGACATCTTCCTTATCTGCATTAGAGAGCTCAAACTGGTCACAAAGATCATCTATACAGTTGAATAGATGGGCTATTCCAGGAAAATCAGTCTCAACAATTTCTTGGTTGACTTGCTTGTATGTTAGTCCTGTATTTATCATCAGTGTGTCCATAGTTAGTTGTCCATTTCCTCTTTGTTGTCCTGACATCTCTGACCCTCAAGTTAGGAACTAGCTACATGTATAGCTAGTACTAAAACTAATGCTTTCTTGTGTGGGTGAGTCACACAGGTATGTGTTGACTAAGTGGTATTTGTGTCTTATGTTACTTTAGAACTACTAGGATGTATAGGGCTGCATGGATCAGATGGAAAAGAAAAATGTAGGGGAGGCAAAGCCCCTGCCGCGTATGCATATATAAACTAGGGGTGACATGCTCCCCCAGAAAAGTTGTAACAGTATGTCCTTTCTCTCCACTATAGTGTCCTGTTGTCCAATGCCAACCTGACTCTGGCTAGAGGGAGGAGGTACGGATTAGTAGGACGAAATGGTGAGGGGTTGTCTCCATGGTAATGAATACTATAAGCAAATGGAAGCCTGGCTGCACTAAATTCCAAATCTCAATTTTGTTATCCAGCCAGTTATGACCACCATGTGAATACTGCCTGTACTCTGTGTGTGTGTGTGTGTGTGTGTGTGTGTGTGTGTGTGTGTGTGTGTGTCTGTGTGTGTGTGTGTGTGTGCATCCTTTGTGCTTCAAGTGTAGAACCATTTCCATGTACTTGATCTCATGCAGTACACAATGTAACTTTAGTTTTATTTCCCCTGTACAGAGTGCAGAGGATGGTTGCTATGAGCCCCTGGCTCCTAATCAGTCCCCAATCAACCCTCCCTACAAGACTGCCTGTGAGCTCAAGAAAGGAAGCCATGTCTCTCAGCCAGGGAGGACTACCGCCATTATGAACTCTGATCCTACACCTGTAGCACGCCTATAAGTATGTGTGGACACTCAAACTGATTTGTATAATAATACCTGGTACTGTATCTGTTGTTGTTTCATTGACGTCCAAAACATGCCTACAAAAAGAATCGATGGCCGTGAAACAATCTGCTCTGTTTGATGCATTAATAATTATTGGCTCCTACTAGTTGGCATTGTTGTCCTCTGGTTCCATGGTTGCTTAGTGGTGGAGGATGGTCTATAGAGACTAGTGCATGCAACGACCCGCTCCCAGTCCCCACGAGATTAGAACAGCTAGCTATACATGATGAGTAGCACTGTAGGATCATTCCTGAGGAGAGAGTGCCCCGGGCTAGAAGATGAAATATTCCAGTATATATGTGGTGAGGCATATTCATGAGAGATGAGACCATGATGTTATTCATTGCTCTGATATAAACAGGAGTACTAGACAGTCCGGATGATTTCCAGAGTGTTGATGATGTTCACGAAGCCGTGGGTGAGGTATTATCTGAGTCGACCAATGGGGACGGAGCACACACACTCTGCTCTCGGCTTTACTCCATTCTGATTGGTCAACACAAGCCGAGTGACAAACGGGTGACGATGACATCGACAGTTGATAGAGGAAAGAAATTATTGGAAGCTCCTGTAAACTTGTCCACAAAGTTGAAGGATCAAGGTGTGTGTGCGTGGCTAACTCGTGTAGTAGTCTGGCTGCCACACCGTTGTTAATGTATATGGGTGGTCTCTGTTATTGGTATGTAGGGTAACTCGGGTGTGTATGCTAGACTAACGATGCGTTCACTTGCAGGTGATGAGGTCTCTGCAATGAACTCCATTTGGATGATGCCAGATAATGGCAGAGCTGTGAGTGAATTACTGTACATTGTCAATTTTTCTGCTAATTTGGCTCATTTTCAAAGGTTTTTACCAGCAATATTTTCTAGTAATACGGTATATACAGACCTCACTGTATGTATCTGTGTACTAGCCTCCGTGTTGCTATGGTGAACTACAGGTATGTTTCTTCATTGCAGGCAGTGAATCAGAAGAAACTGGAGAAAGTCGACGCTAAACTGAAAGTGAAATTGGAAAAGAAGGCACAGAAAGATCAACTCTCGTCAGCAGCTGCTGCTGAAAAAGGGTGAGCCAGGATCATTGTAACTATGGACCATTATCTGGTGGGCATTTGCAGTCACACTGGTCGGTGGTGGTTGGTACTAACCACCTCTAGACTACATGTAGACAAAAAATAACCACCTCTTAGGCAGGCTTAGTTTACTACATAAAAGAGGCAACTTTGTGTACTGAATTGTGATAGAGGATTGAAAATTGCCATCACTTCACGAATAGTCTGAGCTCATCACTGTACACAGTGTAATAACACGGTTGCCCTGATTACTGCACACTTGACTACAGCTGCTTGTATACACACAGGTTAGTGTTGAGTGGACCTACTACCAACCAAGTGGTGAGCAAGGCGGTGGAGGGAGGCACTGGGGGCACTGTCACTGACATCAAGATTGAAAACTTTGATATTGCATTTGGAAACCAGTAAGTTCTATCTAAGTACAAAAGAATAATTATGTCATACACTATACTTACTATACTAGTACGAAGTTATGTATCTGAAACTTGAGTGTGTTGTCTAATAAACTAACTAGACCAGTAAGTTCACAAAAGAAAGATTCATAATTTTATCATTCAATACTATACTTGTGTATCTGAAACAGAAGCGTGTTGTATAACAAATAGTTGGGTTTTAGTTCAGAATGCTTGATCAAAATTGGGTTTCCCAGTCCAAGTGTGGCCTCTTCTTCCTCAACCACTCTGTCAGAGTACATACTTTCAACCGTGTTATTATATATAACTGTATGCTCCACATGATCTTCTCCATGGAGCTGATCTATTAGTCTGAAATGTATAGTTCCTCGAAACGGCCATTTTAAAGAATCATCAAACTCTCCTCTAATGAAGAATATACCCGCTCCAACGTGTCTTCCTTTGCCTGGATATCCATTGGGATACACACCCAAAATTATCTTGTAGCCCCTGTGATGGGTGTAGACTGGAGGGGAGCGCCATACAGTGTCATTCTCCTTGTACTGCTCAAACTTGGTCATCTTGAAAATTGGGGTTGGTAGTCTAATTGAGTGGTCTTCAATGCACGGAGCCAGTACCCAAAGAGCCAGACCTGTGGCTAGTATGACAACACCTGCTGAAATGAAATACTGGTAATAGCAAAAATCCTTCTTCTCCTCCTTCGGCCTTGGTTGCTCATTTGTTGCTCCTCTGTTGGAAATGTATTCAGCCACGTCTTTAGCCACACCTCCTTTCTTAATGTCCAATAATATGATAAGCAGGTTCTTGAATGTAGCCATATAAGGGAATCGATTTCTCCAGTATTCTAGAGCTTTTTTAGTCGAATTTTTTGTACTTCTATGCTGTAGTCTTTTGACATCTGTTTTTTCTGGAGGAGAGAGCCCAAACTGCTCACAAAGGTCGTCTATATTGTCAAATAGGTCGGCTATTTTAGACAAATCCTTCTCAGCAATTTCTTGGTTCACTTGCTCGTCTGTTAGTCCTGTATTTGTCATCAGTTTGTCGATTGTTAGTTCTCCATATTCTTTTTGTTCTGACATATCTGGCCCTCAAGTTAGGAACTAGCTACATGTACTAAATGCTTTCTTGTGGGGGGGTCTGACAAAGTGGGTGTTTTTGTTATTGTGAATTCATTGGGAGCACATGAGAGACAGTAACAGTACATGTTCAATATTCATGATGTACCCACTAACAGTATGTCCTCCCTCTCTCCACTATAGTGTCCTGTTGTCCAATGCCAACCTGACTCTGGCTAGAGGAAGGAGGTACGGATTAGTAGGACGAAATGGTGAGGGGCTGTCTCCATAGTCTATAAGCAACTATTTTTATAGTGTCATACTTTCCAGAACAAAATAACCATGAGGCTAGCATACCTGTAGTGTTACATGTGTGTCTCTCCCCTGCCCTAACCACACCCCTCACACACGTGCAGGTGTTGGCAAGTCCACCCTCCTCCGCTCTATGGCGTGTCGTGAGCTGCGTCTACCAGCTGGTGTGAGTGTACTACACGTGGAGCAAGAGGTCACCGGGGACAACACACTAGCACTGGATAGTGTACTCGAGTGTGACACTGAGAGAGTGCAGCTGCTCGCTAGAGAGGGGGAGCTACTGGCCTCAGGGGACAAGGACACAGCAGCAGGCAGGTCTGTGTACCCCAGGGAGGGGGGTGTTTTAAGTATAGTAATCCACACACAATAATGAAAAAAAAATTGATAGTTCCAGTGTTTAGCTTAGTGTGTACTGTACTGTGTGTTTGACTGCTAGTGAGCATTCGTATGATTATGGTTTGTGTGTATATTTTCAGTACTTTCATCTGCCCCTCCCTCTGTATGTGTAGCGCTTCTGATGAGCTGGCTGAGGTATACCTTCGACTACAGGAGATAGACGCTGACAAAGCACCAGCAAGGTAACTGTACCCAGTAGATCAAGTACCATCTTACACACTGTGCTCACTCACTCACAGAGCTGGCTGTATTCTGGCTGGTCTGGGGTTCACTCCGGAGATGCAAGGAATGCAGACAAGGTGAGGGGGAGTGGCTAGTGGGTGTGGTCATTATGTGAGCTGGCCCCACCCATTTTATACAGAGAGTTTTCCGGAGGATGGAGAATGAGATTAGCACTGGCTAGGACACTGTTTGCAAGGTAAGCAGTTTTTGAGAGACGAAAGTGCTGAAATTTATTGGTAATTTGTGTTTCTGCAGACCTGACGTTCTTCTGCTCGATGGTAAGATACTTTATCAGCACTAGAGTTATTGACTATTCACTGTCTCTCTTGATACAGAGCCTACTAACATGTTGGACATCAAGGCCATCATGTGGCTGCAAGACTTCCTCCAGGTGAGCTAGTTCCAGCGGGGGGGGGGGCTGTTATCCCGTCCATGTTGTTCACGGTTCACTATGCCCACCCACACACCCATTCATGTCCAATCATGTCCAACAACACCATCGTAATATATTTATATAGTGTACATACATATGAACTACTATACCCCCCTACTATACCCCCCTACTATACCCCCCTACTATCCTCCGCTACTATACCCCCCTACTATCCTCCGCTACTATCCTCCGCTACTATCCTCCGCTACTATCCTCCCCTACTATCCTCCGCTACTATACCCCCCTACTATCCTCCGCTACTATACCCCCCTACTATCCTCTCCTACTATACCCCCCTACTATACCCCCCCTACTATACCCCCCTACTATACCCCCCTACTATACCCCCCTACTATCCTCTCCTACTATACCCCCCTACTATACCCCCCCTACTATACCCCCCTACTATACCCCCCTACTATCCTCTGCTACTATACCCCCCCCTACTATACCCCCCTACTATCCTCCGCTACAATCCTCCGCTACTATGTTCCCCCTCACAGACGTGGCCGTCCACCCTCCTGACAGTGTCCCATGACCGAGTGTTTCTGACTGACGTGTGCACTGACATCATCCACCTCCACTCCAGGGCTCTCACCTACTACAAAGGAAACTATGAGGTGGGGTGTGGTCTATGGTGTGTGGGTGTGGTCTATGAGGTGGAGGGTCTGTCATTCATTATGGGAGATATTTTTGAACATGTGTTTGTGCTAACTGTTCTGTGCGTGCTTAGAAAGATCCCAAAACGATTTGATCTCAGACGCACTGGCTGACCATACCATATGCTATATGCTCCGCCACTTGTGTTAATTGCATAGAAGTTGGAGTGGACAGCTGTTATTAATTAGTTCACACATGTGTGCTTTAGCGTACTATGGTTTGTAACAGCTGATTGTTGTGGTTCCACAGGTGTTCATGTCTACAAAGACAGAGCGACTAAAGAACCAGCAACGAGAATATGAATCACAAATGCAGTATCGGCAACATCTACAGGTACGCCCCCACACACACACCACACACTCCTCACACCCCTCACACACCTCACAGGAGTTCATTGACCGCTGGAGATACAACGCCAAGAGATCCAGTCAAGCTCAGATGAGAATAAAGATACTAGAGAAGCTACCAATCCTCACTCCAGTGGTTGGAGATGGAGAGGTGGTCTTACGCTTCCCTGACGTTGACAAACTGTCCCCTCCCATACTACAACTCACTGAGGTGTGAAACTGCTACTAAAATGTTGTCCAACTACTCGCATTCATTATTAATTTATACGCACATACATCATACACGTTTGTAATGAACATCTTTCAGCAGCCATAACTGATAATCCAATTTCAAAAATGTTATGATTTTCTGAAAGCTTACGAAAATACCTTTCAAATGGTGTGTTTCAATTCAAAATTTCGTTGGGGCCCTAATTTGTCATTTTTCGGCTTTGGACCATGGGCTATTTATTATCCATGGTATGGCCAAATTGACATCGCTCGAATATTAACTTTAATGACACCATTTGAAAGGTCTCTTTTTAAGCTTTCGGAAAATCAATTGCAATTGGATCTACGGAAGTCAAGTTATGGCAGCTGAAAAAGTGTCCAAACCATTGATTTAACGGCCGTTGATGGTGATATAACTGAAGATCTTTCAGCAGCCACAACTTTTGTTCTGATGATCCAATTTCAAAAATGTTATGATTTTCTGAAAGCTTACGAAAATACCTTTCAAATGGTGTGTTTCAATCAAAAATTTCGTTGGGGCCCTAATTTGTCATTTTTCGGCCTTGGACCATGGGCTATTATTCATTGTATGGCCAAATTGACATCGCTCGAATATTAACTTTAATGACACCATTTGAAAGGTCTCTTTTTAAGCTTTCGGAAAATCAAAAAATTATTGCAATTGGATCTACGGAAGTCAAGTTATGGCAGCTGAATGAGTCTCCAAACCATTGTTAGTGGTGGTGTAGTTGAAGATCTTTCAGCAGCCATAATTTAGTCACCCTTTGTGCAAGTTGCAGTGTGCCTTCAGCCCCTCCCCCTCCCCGTCTCTTTAGGTTGTGTTCGGCTACTCCAGTGACCGTGTGTTGTTCAAGCAGCTCAATATCAACGCAGACATGGAGTCACGTATAGCAATGGTAGGTCTGTAGTGTGTGTGTGGGTGTGTGTGTGTGTGTAGGTATCGGAAAAACAAATAATTTCCCAGGGGCCAATGTTTTCGCGGATTTCACCAAGCTGCAAAAATATGATTCTATATACAAGTCCGCTAAAAAACGTACACACAAAATTGGCCATTTTTTCTAGACCTTCGAAAATTACCCACTATATACAGTATATTCCATTCAGCATGGTGGTGCATGTGATTACATTGGTTCTCTGCATATGACACAGGTTGGTGAGAACGGAGCTGGTAAGTCAACTCTTGTCAAGCTACTCACTGGTGAACTAAGTCCACAAGATGGCTACAGAAGTGCGCACAGGTTAGTCTGTGTTGTGCAGCTTGATGAGTTGTTGTTCATCACGTGTCTTCTCTCCCAGAAACCTGAAGATAGCTTACTTTAGTCAGCATCACGTTGACCAGCTTGTGATGGAGTCCACACCACTGCATTTCATACAGGCAAAGTTCCCAGGTACGTATATACGTACATAATTATAACACACACGATATTGCAATAATTATTCATTGTTGGTCTCCCTTGCAGGCATGAAGGATGAAGAGTATCGATCGTACCTTGGCTCATTCGGAGTGACGGGAGAGCTAGCATTGAGACCCATAGCCTCACTATCTGGAGGACAGAAGAGCAGACTAGCCTTCGCCCTCATGGCCATGCCGAGGTATAGTACTTCATTTATCCTTAGATATATGTTGGTCTAGTGGCTAACTTTGAGAGGCCATAACTTATGTTAGAACGTTCCATTTCAAAACTAAAAGATGTATTTAGAAGCTGTTTGGTGGTTCTATACAATAATTATGGTGCGCTTGATCAACAATTATTTCGGGCCTAAATTGTCCATGCGTGCGTAGGCTATGTGAGTTTTCCAAATCAGGCCTTTTTTCTTAGCTAAGTTTGAGAGACCATAACTTGTGTTGCAAACGTCTGATTTCCAATTGGATTTAGTAGCTCGATCTTTAGTGCTAAAATATAGTGTGCTTAGATTAGTATTTGCTTTCGCGCGCCCACATATTCTGTTTTTTAGAAAAATGCGTAATACAATCTAATAGATGTGGGATCGTCTTTTTCTTTCCATGCAGACCCAATTTCTTGATAATGGACGAGCCTACTAACCACCTCGATATGGAGACAGTGGACGCACTCGCTAAAGCCTTGGAGAGATTCAAGGTAATTGCAAGGGCGTATAAAAGAAGAGAGGGCATGCAACTCCACTATCAGTACACGTAGCTAGCAGAGTTCAAACGTGGGCGAAGGAATGTGTGCATTTGCATGAAGTGCTAAAAATAGAAATTTCATTTCATGCACTGTCATGCACATTCATCCGCCCACGTTTGAACTCTGCTCATATAGGAGTTGCATGCCCTCTCTTCTTTTATACGCCCTTGGTAATTGTAATTGTATGTGCTAGTGCTAGACCCTTGCTGTGTACAGGAGCCCATAAATAAGAGGAAGAGCGGCTAACCTCAACGTATACTCGGGGATCATGTTTCGTAATTGCCTGTTTCCTTTTATGGAAGCAACTAAGTGCTTGCAAACCGCAGCCCTGTATTTGGTTTGCATAGTAAAACCACAATTATTCAGTCAGCATGGATATCGTATATCATAACTAAGAGGCTCTGGCTAACTTCTTTCAGACTTCAGCTTGTATCAATTCTTTCCCTGTAACTACTGTTGTCCATAACAACAAGTACAGAGCCAAGGATTGATACAATAACCTAGAGCACTGAAGTGCTAACCCTCAGCTGTTGACATGAATAAATAGATCTATAAAAACCAGAGTAGTAAAGAAGCAACAAAACTTACAATTATACTTTTAATAGAGACCGGTAAAGGATCACTTCACCTGCAAATAATTATGTAGATCTACTACCTCGAATGAAGGTCGCGTGTAGAGCATAAGCAACGTACAAGTTTAAGCTTTTTACTCGCTTTTATACGACAACGAAGCTTTAACATTGAAATCTGCCACTATTTAAACTACTGTGTGAAAGCTATCCATACTATAAACGCAGTGCTATAATGGCACCCAGGTGAATAGATCGCAAATTACAAACGAACAAACAGGACAAACCAACCGACTACTATACCCGTAGCCGCCCACGTACCTCGGGTAATTATAACCCAAGTACTTGTATGAAATAAGTCAGCCTACTAGTTAGCATGCATACAGAGGATTTCAAGTTGGTTGGCAGAAGTTAAAAGTTGTACATGTAGTGCATGACCGCACACTCTTCCTACTAATGCAATTAGTGGTCATGGTTGACTGCACTTCAACTTTTAACTTCTGCAAACCTGAAATCTTCTGTGTAATGAACTCATAACTGACTACCGTAAAAGTGGTTTTGTTATGTTTCTGGACAACTGTTGTGCAAACCACTGTACGTGTATGGATTCAACCACTTAGTGAATTAAATGGTCATAAACCACATACAAAACGTGATCCCCGTAGTCAGCCGTTCCTTCTCATATTTATGGGCTCCTGCTGTTTATATTATGTGTGTGTGAGTGGTTAATAGGGGCTTTGGTGTACAATATTCGTTATGCACAATTACCTAACTGGGTAGCTACCGCACCTGCATTGATCAAAGGATTCCTCCAGTGCATGGAAGCATACAAGAGTTCATAAATACATAACCATGGCAACAACATTATATTGCATTATAATCACTGGTTTCCATGGTTATGCAGGATACAAATATCTAATCTTTGCCTGGTAGACTACTGGCATACTACATCAAAGGCTTTATGGAGTATGATATTTCCAGTGTATACGTGCAGTTGATAGCTGATATGATAGCTGATAGCTGATTGATAGCTGATATCCGTATCATACGTGTGTGGTGCTTTAGATAAACTCTTGGATGTCACCCAAGAGTTTATCTAAAGCACCACCCACACCCTTGGATTTGCATCTAGGCCTTGCCCAATTATGCTAGCATAATTTTGAGACTAATAGGTAACCCAGCCTGGAGCATTGAGCATTATGCCAGCCTAATAGCATAATAGGCAGCTAACAGTTGACCTTTAAACTTTATTCTGTGATCTTTAATGAATACCAATATAGTTCCTTAGAAGACTATATAGAAGCTTCTGTATAATGTTGCAATAATGATTAATAAAGAACCTGTGTGAATCTAATATGACAAGGAGAAACATGAGCATTGAAAAATAGCTGAATAGGCAGGCAAGGGACTACTTACATCCCTTTTATAAAGTTATTTGCTGCATAGCAAATTAGTACTGATGAATATCATTAATGTGGTCTTACTAAGGAACGCGGAAAGAATAAATCTCAGTATAACTGCGGCTATAATAGTATGTCAGTTTTAATTTTCCTTTGGTATATCATTGCTATTGAATCTAATTACAGCTGTGCTTTCGTTTAGGCCGGTGATATGCATATGAAAAGTTATAAATCATTGCTCAGCTGTACAGCCCTCAGGCATAAGTAATAATGTATATACATACAGCAAGTACTACCTTGCATGTTACTATGCAGGTGCACTGCACATGTGCATCTGTGGGCATATATTATAATGCATAGCTTGTACAATTATTGTTTACATTGTATAATTAAGTATTATTGTATTCATGTATGGCTAGCTTACACACCCCCTTTCAATCAACTGTGTGACAGTGATGTTCGAGGTTACTATAGCCCCGTTTACACGAGGCCTTTAATCCTGATTGGAATCTGGATTAAAGGCCTAGCTCGTGTTAAACAGGGTTTATGATAGCATATACCTAGTTTCTCCTCTTGACAACGATAGTTTTTTGGCACCCAACGCCTCTCAAAGACCTTATTGCTCTTGTGGTATCGATTTAGTTTAACAATTTTTGTAGTTCATCCTCTATTGGAGAACATTGCTGTTTATTTCTTGTAATTAACTGTCCCTTGTAGGGTGGTGTGGTGTTAGTGTCTCATGACCAGCATCTCATTGAGGCGTGTGCTACTGAGGTGTGGTTGTGTAAGGAAGGGACCGTCAAGAGACTCAATGGTGGTCTCAAAGAATACAGAGATGAGATTCAGGCTGAAATGTCTTGAGCCTTTCAAGAATCAGTGACTTATTAACTACAATTATTTATGCATCATGCTGTGTCATAATCATTTTTTGATGGAATTAATATTGGAGCATTTACATGCACTGTTAGTATTACCGTATAGCGGGAAATTTTCGAGGCACTTATATTTCGTGGATTGGCCTCTAAAAGCCATTTCGTTGCACAATGTTCGCGGAATGACTGCTTACCGGAAGCCACGCCTTTAAATATTTGCATGATAGCAGGTAATTCTAATTAAAGAACAATTTTCGTAGACTTAATTTTCGTGTAGAATTCTAACCCACGAAATCCGCGAAAATTAAGCCCCTCGAACATTTCGCGCTATACGGTATATCCCTTATGGAGCTGTATACGAATATCTGTTTCTCACCAGGGCAACACTATTATCGTACACATTAGGTTGTATGCTTTAAAACATAATTATACATGTATATATGCGCATTCAGTTAGTAAGCCCGGATTAACTGCAACTTCTGCATTTTAATCAATCACGCTGAATGCTGCAGTGTAGAGACCCACAGAGCAAGGCAATTTTATGGCATACTGTAATGCCTGCATGCTATGCTCCATTGATCATTGGTGCAGTTATTCCCAGGCAGTGCATGTGCATTTCTCATTGACAACAGTGTGTATAATTATATGCATGGTATAGGTCCACTTTGTCTAGCTATAGAAAATCAATTTAATGCACATGATTAAGTGCAGCATATGCATGGAATGCATATATTCTTATATGGGTAAGTACCCAGTTCTGGCAATAGTCTTGTGCTGATCATGATTTGGCTACATTAATATTACTAATAATAATAAAATTGGTATCCTTCGTATGAATATACATGTATAAAAATGTGTATGCAGGCATGGTGAGAGGAGTGGAGAGGTCAAGGGGAGTATAGCACCATTCAGCAACAACAGGAATGACCACTATACATGTAGTAAACGTAGAGTATACGTACATAAAATTGGTATCCTTTGTATGACTAAACATGTGTCTGCAGGCATGGTGAGAGGAGTGGACTTATACACTATAATTATATGCATCATGCAGTTGTGTTATAAATGGAGCATTTTACTATGTCCCTTGGTGCATGTTAATCTGTATACGAGTATCACCAGCTCAACACTATTATATTATAAAGGGCACCATACACCAGGCAACTTTCAGGCAATTCGTTGCTTACAACCAAATTGCCTGCAAATTTGTAGCAATTAACCCGCAAGCAACTTGTATATAGAAAGGCAATTTTATGGCATACTGTAATGCCTGCATGCTATGCTCCATTGATCACTGGTGCATGCAGTTATTCCCAGGCAGTGCATGTGCATTTCTCATTGATGATAGTTAATTATATGTACGGATCAAGCTTTTATTCATTATGGACAAGGTACTATTTTGGTGTTGATTACTATAAATGAATAAAAATTGATATCCTTTGCAATTATGAATATAGACATGGTCTGGTGAGGGGAGTATAGAGAGGTCAAGAGGTAAAGGGGGGAGTAGCACCATGCAGCATCAACAGGAATAGCCATGCATGTGCACTAGTGCAGTAAACGTACGAGTATATACATTGTAGCCTGTGACAGGCTATACCTTATATATGCATGTACGTACTTACTCATGATGTGCTATAATTATCATTTCATGATCATATTGTGCAATTATTGTGCATACCCATCGTGTTTGGTATTATGTGAATGTGATTATACCAAGCATGGTCACAGGTCACAACCAGACACAATCCTGCCATTGCATATTTGCACTAGTGCATTGTCAATTAAGAGTTACGAGTAAGATCTTGAACTGCTGATCTACTCTTGGTGTGTCTATTGTTTATTATAGGCTTTGTCTATATTTTAGGGAAGCCCTAAGTTGGTGACAGCTTGCATATGGACTCCACAGGGAAGCCCATGAAATTTGTAAAGACTGGCTCCCACTTAAAGGAAAGGTTGTTTACCACAATGATCCCTAGATTGGTAAATAGAAGCCAAAGTTCAGCACTGTCAGCCAAGCCATAGTCTGCTCTTTTGATGAGGTATCTGATCATGTCATAATGTATCATCATGCATGCACAGACAAGATAGTGAATGCTCATGACAGTTTAAAGTTTAAAGTGCAGGCAACCAGATTCCCTTAATTATACTGCTCTTCAACCAATACCTGAAATGGCTATACATACTATGTACCACTCGCATGAACAGTGACACCAAAGTGTTGTGGTCAGCGGGTGGTTGACTAGTGTGCCAAAGATTAAAAAGTGTTTTGTTGACTAGCTATAGTGTGCCAAAGACTTTTACAAGGAAAATGCTAACTTTTAGCAACAACTAACCTTAAATAGGCATCCAAACAGTTGCAATTGCTGTTGCTGCCAAAGTAATTAAGGCTTGGAAAAGTCCCTGGCAAATTATGCTCCTTTTTCCCCTTACAACTATCCTGTTGTTGAGCACTGCCACATTAATTAAAGTCATAATATTTTGTTTGTATACAAACTCTTGAAGATTCTAGTGATCCTTGTTGAGATAATTATAATTAGACACTAGTCTACATGGGAAGTACATGGGAAAAGTGCCTCAGAGCAGGTATACTATGGGACTTAGTATACCTGCAAATTTACTTAGTATACCTAGTATTCCGTTGTCAAGTAATTGTATTGTAGTCAAGAAGTTTGCGCATGCGCACTAGTATCTAAATGAGTTAGACACTGTTTTGTCGGTGTCCATGTGATTTAGAAACCCTCAGCCGCTTTAGTACCCTCGCTACGCTCGGGATACTAAATCAGTGCCTTTGGGCTTCTAAATCCCATAGACACCTCCAAAACAGTGTCTAACTATTATTTAATTAGACACTAGATCTAATGCATGGGAAGTACATGGGAAAAGTGCCTCAGAGCAGGTATACTATATGGGACTTAGTATACCTGCAACTTACTTAGTATACCTAGTATTTTGTTGTCAAGTAATTGTATTGTAGTCAAGCATCAAGGGCAAGGTTGCGCATGTGCACTACAGTGGAACCCCTCCATAACCTTTGGGGAACAATGTTTTGGCCTTTATACAGAGGTGGCCTTTGTTGAGAGGTTGTTTTGTACACAAACTGCTCATTTGGGACATGCATGGCCGTTATTCAGAGGTTCCACTGTAGTATCTAAATTATAGAGGGGTTCCACTGTACTACAACGGGATACTAGGTATAATACCAAGTAAACATACTTAGGTATACTAACTCCCATAGTATACCGGTACCTGCTCTGAGGCACTTTTCCCATGTAGATCTTATCAACTAAATTCTAAAAGCTGTTTGTCATGCTGTGGGCCATTAATAATTATGTCTAGCGTCCACCCCTTTTTTCGTCAGCCCTCAATAATAACATGCATGCAGCCTCTTCTTTGTTACTGCATAAATTATCCCTGCATGCTTTTTTGCCATTCATGCAGGGGTGGGTAACATCAGGAACAACAGGTATAGGCTTTTTAAAGTATAGGTATTGGGTGCAATAAAAAATTAATAACAAACTTAATGTCAATGTAAGATATGAATAGATTGGGATCAGTTGGCATTTGCGATCAATGCAAAGTCTTGTTGTGTGTATATTTAATGAACTTCTTGTCAATGCTTCCTTCGTGTAAATGTTTCTTGTGAGGATGCAGATGTCAAAAATGTGATGTGAGGCACTCCAAAAAGATAATCCGTAATCAATTTTGTCACGCTAATTTGCTCAAATTTGTGTGCTCTGTGTTACATAATTGTGTATACAAGTGTTTTAGCATTTCTACACAGAGAGTGGGCGGGCGGGCAGTCATGCATTAACTTACTTATGTGTAAAGCGTAAATATACTACAGTGGGTTACCCCTTTTTGTCCTAACTCTGCTACATGTACAGATTCCATCCCCTGGGATGCATGTGCCTTTTTGTGCTTTTTTCTTTAAAATAATTTTTGCTTTTTCTTTTTCTTTTCTTTTCTGCTTTCTTCAATCAAAATTGCTTCTTGCTGCATATATTATAATAATTATGTTTTTTTGTTTTGTTTTCTTGTGTGCTTTTTCTTTGCTCAAAAATGTTTCTTTGCTAGGATGTGGTTATATCTGGATCAAATCATAATGTTATTGCTCGTATATGTAAACGACTTGCACACTCCAATATAAATGTGTTGCTTGTTCAAAACTTCGGCTTTACTTTTTTCCTTTTGCTTTGTGCCTGTATCAATTTAAGTGCTAGCAATTCCAAATACTCAAGGTATGATTTTGGGCAAGTCCATGGTTTCAACTACCACCCTCACGTAGATAGCATCATCCTTCACAAATCCACCATTGAGTAGATGATCAATCCTGATAAACATCGGACACCCTGAGGCAATGTTCATCTCCCTCCGGCCAGGCTTTTGAAAACTGCTTGAATGAGGGTCAGGCCTGAAACTATCGCTGATGTGCTTCTTCGCGTTTTGATTGATCAGAGAAAGCGTGACTTTCTGTTTAAATGGCCACTGAAGCAAAGCGTCAAAAGGTCCCCTCATTATGACAAAGAAGAAGCTCAGATGAGAGCCTTTACCCATTCCATCGCCATTTAGGTAGACTCGAGCACACATCTTGTATCCATGGCGACTTGTATAAAAAGGGGTGGAATAAAGAGATAAAGTAACTCCATCCACAGCTTCACGTCGCCGACGATCAAATTCATCGATTTTCCAAAGCAGCACGCCGTTATAAGTGGCACGTTCCAGCAATTGGATCCGAAGCTCTTGATCTAGACAGCTACTAAGAGCCCTGTCAACACTATGCTCCAGTTCAACCACTCTTGTGTGTAGAGCCTCTACACGCTGGGGTGGAACATTCGCTTCACCAAATCCTTGATAGTTGGGAGTAATGGGGACTTCTGAGTGGCCAAATGCAGTGCTGCCGGTATTGTACCCAGAGGTTAGGCCTGTACCACCCTTGACTTCAATCTCAGTAACTCTCTTATCGATCACTGTGAGCAAACTAGTATTTTGTGTCGTTTGTTCCTCAAGGCGCTCAATTTTAACTTCATTTTGATCGGCGTGTCGATCTCTGCGATCGTCAAGGAATTCAATTCTTTGTTCCAGAGCGTCTTGCAGACGTTCTAAAGCATTGGATCGTGTTTCCAGGCTACCAACCCTCTCAAGAAGATGATCAAACGACAGATTAAGCTTGGTAATCAATTGTCGAATCTCATCGAAACTCTCGGCCTGGACTTGCGCGTGATAAACGCGATACTGGTCCAAGTGGGTGCTGATGTTTTGCCGAAGGGACTGTAGAAAAAAACGGGTACTTTTAATAATAATTTTTCCTTTGCACTTACAATGAATGAGCATCCATATTGTCCATAAGGACAGGCCACCTCAGAGAGTGGACAGGTTCCCTTCTTTAGGTCAGTGTGCTTCTCAAGCTGTTTGTGTGTTTGTGGCATGCAGTGATACCATATCTGTTTGTTGCAACAACCAATGCCAGGTACAGTTTAATATTATAAATTTGAGTAGCCAGTGATACGCAAAACTGAGGCCAAATAAGCACAACACTGAATGCAAAACATGGTGACTAGATAACAGCAGCTAGTCATGCAGCTACACACACCTCCTGAAGGTTCATCTTGAGGGATGGGTCACACTCGTTGGGACAGCCTCGCGTTATCTTAGTGCAGAGCTTGTCGAAGTGGGTCTGTTATGTGTTTGCAATTAACATCAAAGAAGTGATACTGAAAGTCTTTCTTGTAGATAAACAATACGTAAATGCTATAGCTACAAGGATAACATTATTATGTACAAGAATAACAGCATATGCACTTAAGAAACCATCACTGACTTGTAGTTGCTGTGTTGGAACATCTTTGCTGCAGTGAGGGCAAGTGGTGGGTCTCATTGCACAGAGCTCCTTCTGGTGGGCCTCCATGTCCAGCTGCTGGATGTACTGTCCACACTGGGTGCATTGTACATCTCTGTAGTCACAGTTGCCCAAGTGGGCCTGCATTGAGTGGGAGGGTAGAGAGAGAATGTGGTGGGAGTTGTGTTAATTGAATAATGAATCTCATTATATTCTGTACCCTCCTCAACCTCAACACCATGCCAGTAATTGTTTTCCTAGTTCTTTGTTTACATGTATATGTATACCTTTTGGATGATCTCATTATTATAGCAAGTATAAAGCAGCCCACCACCCTTCATTAAACCATTAGTCAAAAAATAAGCAAACAAAAAATTACTATCAAGAAACAATCAATTGTGTCTCCACGTCCACAGCTATACAAAGGTAAGTATTGTGCTTTATAGCTTACTTAGAATTTTGAGTATGATAAATTGCAAAAAATTACCTGAGATAACTGTAAACTTTTATGGAGTGTTGTCATGGTCTCAGTTAGATTTATCTCAAGTGGATTTTTTTTGCAATTTACCATTAATTTTTGCCCCTAATCTCTAAGTGAGCTCTGCAAAGTATTAATGTATTGCAAATACCTCCAGATCTTTAAGAGCTCCAATCCAAGGACAGTTTTGGAAGTTGCAAAACACTTGCAGTTTCAGAATCTCCCTCCTGCAAGCATTGTCAGGGAATGTCCCCTCCTGAGTGATTTCTTCTTTATCAAGGGGACAAATTGGATGGCGTCGTTTTAAAACAGGCTCCAAACAATCACGGCAGAACAGATGACCGCACTCTGTTTGTACCGGGTGACGCATCGCAAAGAGACATATTGGACACTCGTGTCGCTTAAGTAAAGGGTGTTTAAATTTGGCTTCAAAGCCAGGCATTTCAAACGTCAAGTTATCAGTTCAATAAGAATTAGAACTTGAGGAACACACGTTGCATACGAACTGCAAGGAGGAAGGAAGGAAGACATGTTAAAATGAGCAAATTCAATGCACAAAAGATGCAAACTACTTAGTTTGCATGCATGCAACTAACTTGCAGCTTACCAATTTCCATGCAAACTATAATAGACTATACTGCAACTATAATTATACATGCAAACTAAACTGCATGCAGATTCCTAGATGTAGAGCATGTAATAGTCTGTACAGTAGTAAACTGCACTGCTAGGAATAGTAGAGAGTCACTCCAAAGTCTAGTCAGGTCCTCAATACTAACTATAAAAGTATACCAAATCTTACATATTAGAAGCAGGAAATAGCAATAACAGAGCCGAAGAGAGCAGATAGCTCTTTTCACCTCCAGAAGATTCTTTTGCAGCACTCTGTTTGTATTATCTACCCCCAAATAAAATTGTATAAAACACCCGAGTCTCTATCCCTAGGCTATCCAATACCGGGGTAGCTAGCTAATCCCTACCCCAATGCCCCGGAGTAGGCTATCCCAAAAGAAGGGCGGCTGATTTATGAGACTAGGCCGGCTAGCCACTCCCTTTTCTCTGATTGGACGGGGGCGGGAGAAAAGGGACTGGTGACTCTGGGCTACAGCTTGTGTAAATCAGGAATGCTATTAAATATTAATGTCACGTGCAAATTATCCAATTTATTCTGATGCGTCAAAAGCTAAAGACACACAGAAGACAAGTATACAGATCTATCTAGCCAGCCTTTTGATTTTATAGATCCTTGTACCAGTGTCTGTTGTGCCACAACTTGTGGATTAGCATGGAACAGCTGATGAACGTAGAAATCTTGGCAGTCCTTCTTTGAACTGAGGAGTGGCAGGGATTTAAGACAGCTTGTACAAGTCTGACTACTCTCAATTCAACTGCTGCCGTCTGCCATTATCTGTCTTGTATTGTACAGGTTATTAAAAGCTTTAGGCAACCAATGACTTTCGGCTGCCAGTTCTCATCACGTAAAACTAAAACAAGCTAATCTCTGCTGGTGTCTTAGATGACTATATCCTAGCTGAATGCCTGATGATGTTATTACTCCATCATCTTCTCTTTTCTAGCACTAGCATCCATTCTTAAACTGTTGCTAAGAAGCCCGCGATCACTTTTGCAGGCTACGCAATTCTACTTAACCTCACGCAATTTTTGGATCACGTGGAAAAATCAATGAATAATCTCTACCCAAATTCTGGTAGAGACACAAAATGTGTCCCAGAGTCACCAGTCCCTTTTCTCCCGCCCCCGTCCAATCAGAGAAAAGGGAGTGGCTTGCGAGTCTAGCTAGTACTGTTGTTGACAATGCAATGAGCAAGGCACCAAATGCAATGTCTGAAGGACAATACCCAGACTATCAGTATCTCTCAGAAATCCAGACGAGCATGGACATGACCAGTGCTGAATATGAGTATCCCCTCTCATTGGACAACACACCCCCTCCTTGTCCATCCCCACCAGACCATGAAGACCAGCCTGGTGGCAGCCAGTCAGAGCAGCCTATCTATGAGAATGTGGCCTCAAGCAATGGACACCTTCCCCCAATTGCTGATGACTCCGATATCGATAGTGATTATTCCGAAGTCGAACATGATGCCCGCATCAGAATACACAGCAAGAAAAAGGAACGCCCACACAATGGTAGTGAGTTAGAGAACAGTAGCAAGATATATGTCCAGGGACATTTGCCTGATTATCACTCCTCTATTGACGCTCGTCTTCGAAGTGTGTCTCAACTGAACGAACTTGTGAGTAGTCTATCAGAGCAGGGAATTTATCAGGGGTTGGCTATGACCGACCAAGACAAGGAGGAGATCGGAATAATGCCTGAATGTGTGTACATGACAACTAATCTGCTGGAGAATCTTGGAGAGCAGCTAAACGTTGTTGAGGAGATGGAGACATTGGCCTCAGGCGAGGAGGACGTTAGAGGTAAACTGGGGAGTAAGACTGACCCCAATGTGTTCAAACCTAAGATCAGGAGACAACTACAGCACAGAGCCAGTGAGTGGTCTGAACAATTAGATACTCCATTGAGGATTGTCCGAGGTCCTCTCATTGTATCCCTTCCCCATGGAGTGTCTATCAATGGGTCACATTGTGGAAGTTGCTAGGCATTTATCAGGCAATCCCTTAATTGTTACAAGACTTTCATTATTTATTGTGCTCATACTACGTGTACCAACTTCTCCTAGTAACTTAGTCATGTGCTCACTATCACTATTGTGAATACTAGTGTGTACATTGTCCTCTAAATATGGTTGAGTATTATTCTATCTTATAATAATTCTTAGGTGCTCCCACCTCCGCCCAACTACCCACCTCCCCTCGAGCTGTGGTGGTTCCTCGCTATCGTAACTACCTCATCCGACCACCTCCCCTACCTCCCATCTCACAGCAGGCCACTCTGGCTGAGGTAACCTAAGCTGACACTTGAAAATAATCTAGTCTGGTTAATTATTTTTTTTAAATATTAAATTTGTGTCTGTGTCTTTAAAACTGTATCTTGTTTCCTCCCATGCAGCGCAAAGCATACAGTGCAGTTGAAAGCTTGCTCAAGAGTGAGGCTGCTCTGCTCAGCTCCTTGCACATTGCAATCCAGGTACATTATTAGTGCTACTTGTTCATACAAGGCCTTTGATTTTGGGACATGCTGATCTGATCTGTAGTTCTAGAAATAATTATAATATTAATATTATGCGAGTATAAAATATTACGTTACAAAAATGATACGCGGGTTGTATGATGCAATGGGGATTGTACATTATTCGAGGCCTGTACAATCCCCATTCACAAAAATGATACGCTGGTTGTATGATGCATCATACAACCAGCATATCATTTTTGGTCAAGCGGTGCAAATTTATGCAATTCGATAGGCGCTCAGCATAAATAGCATCAGTTTGTAGCACTACGGTATCTAGATGACCATAGTGTATACTCACCACTTAACCTCCTTCACAGTGCGGCCTGGGTTAGAGGCTAACTGTGGCAGTAAACATGTTTTTTAAGGGCTGGAAAATTCCCACAAACGCTATGAATATCATTAATTTCTATACATTATAAACTTCTTGTGCACATCTACCATGGTACTTCAATTGCACCCCCACCTTCACAACTGTACCCCCCTACCTTCACAACTGTACCCCCCACCTCCACAACTGTACCCCCCTACCTTCACAACTGTACCCCCCCTACCTTCACAACTGTACCCCCCCTACCTTCACAACTGTACCCCACCACCTCCACAACTGTACCCCCCCACCTTCACAACGGTACCCCCCCTACCTTCACAACTGTACCCCACCACCTCCACAACTGTACCCCCCCCACCTTCACAACTGTACCCCCCCTACCTTCACAACTGTACCCCACCACCTCCACAATTAATTGTACCCCCCCCACAGGTATACATGAGACCATTGAAGGAGCTCTCCCTCGGCCCTAGCCCCATCCTCAGCAAGCAGCAGGTGGCCACATTGTTCGGGCCCATAGAGCAGATCTTGTCTGCCCAAGAGTTGTTCTATTCTGCTCTCACCTCTCGGACACTGGCATGGAACACAGAGCAGAAGATTGGTGACGTCTTCCTATCATCTGTTAGTTGTTTAAAATTTGGGAATATTTTGTCAATGTTTTTGTTTTTCCCTTGTTAAAATAGCTGTCAATCATCTTGTTATGCATCAATCAGCAGATTTTAATGTGCAACAATAAATTCTAAGTAATTTTTCTTTCAGATCAGGTTGCTAGTGATGTAATGTTAGATAGATACATTACACTAGCAACCTGATCATAATTCATATTTTTTTGCAGCTGGCCACCAAAGAAGTGATTCGTAGCTACTCCACGTATGTCAATAACTTCACTGCGGCCATTAGCGTGCTGGAACAAGGACTTAAGAAAAAGGTTAAGTTCATCTCCTTCCTCAAGGAGAAGTACAAACAGAGCAACACTAGCCTGAGTCTACAGGGGCTACTACTGAAGCCCATCCAGAGGTTTCCTCAATATATAATGTTCATTCAGGTAATTGTATGTGAATAGCATACGTAGGTGTTCAGTACAAACCTTGTTGCCATGACAAAACGTTGGTGTTGTTCAGGCACATTTGCCAAACATTTCACACAGTTATACCAGTAGAGCATAGATACCAGTAACCCCCTTGCTCATAACTGTGTGCGCTGGTAAAAATGTAATGGTTTGCATTCTTGCTTTTACTACTACCTACCAGTGTATATAATTACTAATTATTTAAAAGTACCTACACATTGCCAAGATTCTACAATACTTATCTCTCACGTACACTACAGGACCTACTCAAGTACACCGCACACAACCATCCCGATAGGATCACTCTTCAGATGTCCCTCGCTAGATTTGAGGGAATTGCTGACTACCTCAACGAGTCCAAGAGGGCCACCGAGCAGAAGAGTATTGTCGAGTATCTGAACACTCGAGTATCCAAGCTACCATTCCGCCTGACTGACTCTAGGAGTAGATGGCTACACAGGCAGGACGTAGTCACCCGGCTGGTGGGTGGGAGTGGTCTTGTAGACTAAGTAACTAGTGTGTATGGCATGTAGGGTGTTTAAATTACAGTACCTAAAAGTTGCTAGCCATAATACGTTTGTACGGGTAGTTTTCTGCATTTTACTATTGGGTCTAATTTCCATGCCCTGCCCAATTCTTGAGACTAAATTCAATCTGCTATTAATAATTTATTTCTTACAGTTTGCGAATGGATCAAGTGTGAAGAAGAAGAAGCGCTACCTCCTGCTATTCAACAACATTATCCTGTGTGCTGCCCCCAACAGGAAGACACAGCGTCAGGAGGAAATGGAGGGAACCACCGGGTCCAAGTGAGTGTGTGCGTGGGAGGGGTGTGGTTGAAAGTTGAGTTTGTGTTTGGCTCGGTTTATGTACATTATACATTTCAATGTAAACTGTTACGTGTACTAAGGTTAGTGATTGGTGATTGGTGATTGGTGATCAGTAGATACACACACCTAATTATGCTATTTTAATACGTCACAGGTTATTTCGAGCTGTTGATGGGACTTACCGGTGCAAGTGGCATGTTCCAGTGGACAGTCTGGAAGTGTTGGAGCCAGATTATCAGAATGACATCTGGGACTACTTTGTTGACTCAGAATCAGGTACTAGTACATACGTACATGTACGTGGACAGTGTATTTATTTGTCAGTGTACATGATCCATTATACCTAATCACTAATCACTGCAACTCAGTAGCGGGTAATTTTCGGGGGACAGTGGTTAAGCAGTATTTAGTCATTTCGTGGATATTATTTTCGTGGTTGCTGCTTACACAGGTAAAGGTAGGCAAGGTCGCTTCATTCGTGGTAAAATATTCGTGGTCAGATCTTCAACCACGAAAACCACGAATATGTTGCCCCCACAAAAATTACCCGCTATTTATAGTAGTCAATATTTCCTGTATACACAGTGTAAGATGTGTCTGCCTTCAGTTTCACATTACAGTTAATTACAGTGGGTAATAGTACATACACGTTAGATATGGAGCATTAGTGCAAACACTACACACACACATGAATCATGTCGTTGGCTCAAGGTTTGGCCTCAACCAATGTTGATGATTACAAGCAAGCCAAGTCAAGCACTCAGAAGTTGGAGCATGACTTCACTGTCATGGTGAAGATAGCCTCATCCATTGCAAAGCTACATCACGACTACGAGGCAAGGCCACATAATAGCTGCTGTATGGTTACATGCATACAGTTAACTGTAAGAAGCTCCTCAGTGTAGATACCATATAGATACCATATAGATACCATATACTAAATATACTTTTATTTTAACCCCCCCCCCTATATCCTATTTCTTTCCCACTACCCCCCCTCTTCCTATACATGTAACTAATTAAAGTGGGACACTCCCCTGGTCCTACATAAAATTATTACCAAAGCTTTTGCTAAGTTATAATACAGTCACGCTATCACTTACTGTACAGGGCTTGACCACCACGGATGTGAACACCCATATTAGAGTGCTCCAGAGGAAGCTAGCCAGAGTTAAGGAACAGATAGAGTCCCATCAGGCTGGAAGATTGGACATATCCATCCCAACCAAGTAATTATTATAATTATAGGGCAATTTCACTATGCATAAATTTTATGCTCTATATCAAAGGCCCAATTTTGCTCAGAACACACCAGTAAATCTCAGCAGCTATGTATGTTTTTATTATTACTCCCCCTCTCGCTCTCTTCCTTTCTCTGCAGAGATGGCACTAGGAGGGTGACCCATACCTACGTGTTCCCCAACAAGAGAGTCAAGGACAGCTGGATCAATACACTCAGATTCACAAAGCTCAAACTTAGTAAGTACCAATTTAGTAACAGTATTTACTAGCTGAAGGTTGACCTTTAATCCTTACCCTATAAAAACTGAATACCTGCAAGACCAATATTGAGGGAGATGTATTGACAGATGTTGTTCCTTGGGTTACTCTTACAACTTCCCCTAAACCTGTGGTGATACCTACAATTCAGAGCTAACAAAAAGAAATGCCAGCTATTGTTAACCCTAGAAACCATACTTATGCCCCTCTCCTCTCTCCCTCTCCCCCTGCAGACAGGAGCAACAAGAATGCCTGGGTGACCTCAGAGGATACCAATGATGAGGACTTCTTTGACCTCTCCCACAAGCTGCCCCTCCTAGTGGAGTCATACCGCCTCAGCATGCTGCACACACTCAACTCTGTGAGCTAACAAATTTGCACTGCACTCTTAATTCTTTTTATTTCAATTTAATTATTATTCATAATGTAATGTAATATTATAGTATATCCGCCAGGCCAGCCGAGCTGACTGCCTTCAACTGTGGGACTCTCCCTGTGTCTATTCAGAAGTCCCTGGCTAGTTCTTTACTCAGCTTTTTCTTATCATTCCAATTGTGCCATTAACACTTACTCAGCTACTACTAATCTCTTCCCTCACTGGCAGGTTTAACCACTGACTCCCCCCTGCACACACCACACATGCAACAGATCAACTGTGGTGCTAGGGTTGGGGACAACAGTGCATGGCTGGCCAGTGGGAGCCAAAAGACAGCACAGATCACCATAGTTGAGTGTGTCACCCCAGCCCCCCTGGTCCTGGAGAGCTTCAATGTGGAGTCTAGCCGGGTCATGGCCATAGTGTACGTGCCCCCAGCTACGCACTGTGATGCTACACTGACGGCTACCATGAAGAGAGTATCACTAAGAGACACACTCAAGAACATGGGCACACTGACTAACCTGCCTCCTCACTTGCCCACTGTATGGATGGGGGCAGAATGTGGGAAGTAAGTTTATAGACTAGCCTGCTGCTATCAAAATTAATCATCAGGGACTACATAGATGATTGTTCTGATTCAATGCACAACCTTGTAATCAAACAAGTCAAGTCCTGTGTAACTAGTCACAGGATCTAGGAATACATACATGCTCACACTTAGAGGGGTTCTGTAGTAGTTTTTTCCCTGGGAGATCCCCTGGAACACAAGGAGAAGTGCTACTTGTACAGACACTTGTTAACACCTCCCTCAGTTATTCATGTGATAATGCATCCCAGAACTCTGATCCTATAGCTGCATTACCCACCTACCCTAGACCTCTCTGCTAACCCCCTCCCTCCATATTGCTAACACAGTGTTTCTCTCTCAACAGGCTCTTAGTCTACAGCTCAGACAGTATTGAGGATGGTACTAAGAGGTGTCTGTCATCTATCAAGTTCAACGATGCCATTACCTCGCTACAGTGAGTCTACCAATCACATTACAGCTCTGTATATAGTAGTATAATTATACAGCTTTACTTTATGCGTTGAGTTTGCCCGGAAGTTATGTGGTCAATCATGACAAATATACCTGGGACTTCTACATGGAAAATGCTAACTTTTAGCTGGTTGGAGCTTACCAGCTCTACAGCATATAGATAGAAGCGCCTTTTAACAAGAAATCCAATGATATATGAAACTTTGAATTTCAGTGAAGTATGAAAGTTATGACAACATTATGAAGGTCAACCTCAACACAAATAGACTTTAGTCTTTAGTCTACATTCTGGCCTGTGTAATCGTGTTACATGGGAACAGTTATGTTGTGTTGTTGCAATTGGCATATGTACATCCCACAGTAATGTAACTAGGGTTAGGATTACACTTCTCAGCATCCTTCAACCTACCTGAAAACCTCTGCATGTTTGTAGCTGGATGGCTGACCTACTGCACTTTTCCCTAGACCATCAGTTACCCAATGTGCCAGTACCTGTTTACCGTGTTTTTGTGTGCTCTACTGCGCTACATTTACCCCCCCCCCCTCCACAGATATTACAATGATAAGGTCATCATTAGCACGGCTGAGGGAAGCGTCACTATCTTCCAAAGAAACATGAGTAAGTGCAGTGCGTTAGTCACCCGAAAAAACAAACAAATTCCCCTTACAGCTAGTACATATTATATAACAGGTATTACGTTAATTTTTTGATTTTCTTCTCAGTGGGCTGGAATCTGGGTCAAAAGACGACCATTTCCGTGCTGGAGGGCGTCATACGCTGCACCTGTCTAGTCAAGAGCAGACTCTGGGTGGGGGCCGCTAACATCTGCTACTTTGTCAACTTGCAGACACGGAAAGTTGAGGTGAGAAATTCTCTGACATGTCAGAATTTTTCACCATTACCACTCTAAGTGTCGAATACTAAGCCATTGCAATACTAGTTACAGCAAATACCATAATTATAGCGCAACATTTTTGAGGAGATTAATTTTCACTGTTTTCATGGGTTAGCAAGCCTCCACGAAAAACTTATATCTAACAGAAGATACAACATTATTTGACCAATATAATTATTAAATTAAGGCTCTGCTGTAATTAGTGGCTTACCTAATGAGCATGCTCTGTACAGCCAGCCTCCTCTTCTCTATTGCAGGGACACTTGGAGATGAGTAGTGATAGCCAGGTGGTGGTGAGCAGGATGGTCTGCTGGGGGGAGGGGATCTGGGTCAGCTACAAGGGCAGTTCAACACTCGAACTATTCCACACTGTCACAAAAACTTCTCTTCAGAGCATCGATGTGAAGTCAACTCTACACTCAACAATGAAGAGTATGTAAAGAACACTAGACAGACATAACACGCCTACTACACATTGTAGCTCACACTTCCAATGTGGTGTGTGCAAAAATGCTCACTTCTTTCATAAACTCGTTACTACTCTCTGAGGTCATACTCTATTGTTATGTTGTCTTGCCCCCAGGACGGGACTTGTTGGATCGGTACCCAGTCTCTGATCGTGTCCATGTGACCGCTCTCCTCGTCTCCCCGGGTTACTTCTGGATTGGAACGTCCGTGGGAATCATCATGGTGTACCGGATCCCTCTAATTGAAGGTGTGCCCCTCATCACGGCCAAACCCTATCTGGCTATGGACGGCCACAAGGGACAGGTACAATCACTCTCCATGTGTTCTAATGGTTGTGCAATTATAACTGTACGTATATGGAGCTATGTATATTATGTGTGCCAACTTTATTGCATGATTTGTGGATTTTCGTCATTTAACGCTGTCTTTAATTTCGTACTACGCAATGTAGCTACCGTATTACTAGCAGGTGAAAAACCTTTGTGAATGAGCCAAATCAGCAGAAAATTTGACCCTTTCCGATCTAACTATTGCGTTCTGGCAAGGATCGTGTGTATTTACTAGTAATAATTTAGGTTTTGCGGATTTTATTGTTGCGAATTGATCGACCATCGCAAAGTTCGCAAATGTTTGATGCTCGTAAAACATTCTAGTAATACGATACCATATTATATAATAGCATCTGCAGGTATATTTCGAGTGTATAAATGTTCGCAGTTAATTTTGAATTGTTGATTAATTTATACCCATGAATTTATAATATCGCGTGCATGCACTGCAAAATTCTATTCAGCAAAAATTAAATCCTTCTAACGGTATTTCCGGGAAGTTTATATAATTATATCCTAGAAATATAGCTATACGGTATAAAAAGCGCATTATATCAGGGTTAACAATTTATCAGTCCTTTCTGCATGTGTGCGAGGAATAAAAACAACCTTATTTTTATGGTAAAGGAGGGTGCATGAAAAAGACTGAGTCTTTATCTTTTGTGTAGGTGAGAGTGATTCTGACGGTGAAGACACAAGCCACTGTCTCCAGTCTTAGAGTAAACCAGTTCCTGAAGGCTGAGCAACGACAGAGGTACTCGACTAACCTGGAGGAGGAGGAACACGCACAAGCCTTGAGGGCAATGGAGGCCACTGATGGGGAAACCCCCTCACCAGAAAGTACTTTCCCAGCATCCATCAGAGAGGAGGACTTGCTCGAGACGTTATCTGAAAGCGGTGGATTTGACGAACGTGATGAAGACGATGATGATTTTAACGAAGAGGACAACCATACTTTGGTGAGATCGGCCACACCCAGTTTGCCGCACCCCTCTACTCTGGAGTTCAGTGTCGACAGTACTATGGAACAGTCAATGACACCCGCAATGGAGGCAAGCTATGACGAGTTTGATGGTTTAGAATCGAATGATACATCACAAATGCCCCTCGAAAACCAAACTCCTGCTAAAACTCCCCGTGGCTATACAATTGATGATAGACCTAGGTTAGACACTCCTGATGGACAGCCCATGCCTGGCCTGACAACACACGAGGTCGAGCTACAGGACATTACTACTCTGCGACCAATTTCAGAAATAGAAACGATTGGAGTTGAAGATATCCTCGCTAATCGGGCCGCCAGTGATTTCACGGACTCTAAAGACTTCGACATGTCACTACCTAATCTTGAATTGATCCCTTCTACTGGAGTGGAGCAATCGCTTGATTTCCTTGCGACCCCTTCAAACAAGCTAACCCTCCATCATCCTAGCTCTACTGCCCACGAGGCAAGTACTGGAGACCAGACGAAGGCTGCATCTGATCAACCTGTAGTACACCACGTCCAAGACTTGCAAGAAATCGAGGACACAGATTTGTACGCACCAATTTGCAAAGAGACACTTCTGAGCAACCAGAAGAAAGTACAGCGAATAGACACGATAACGGCTGTTGAAAAACACCGTTGCGATAAGGGCATCTACTTGTTGGCTGATGATTCACTTGATGGCTACCATGACCCGGTGGAATTAGACTCTGTGACTAAGCGTGTCCTCTCTGATGAGCTGTCAGGTAGCGAGGGTGAGAGCAATCTCGATAATGTGGTACTGCGGAGGAAGAGGGGGGAGGAAACGCTACCCACACCCTACGAGGACCCGGTAGTGCTGGACAGAGCAGGTGTGCTGTTGTGTTGCTAGATAATGTACTGATGTACTGATGTACTGATGTACTGATGTAAGTAGAGGGGAAATATTTATTTATTATACACAATAATTATTATGGTCAAAGCTGTATAGATGCCTTCCTGCTTCTTTGTTTCCCAGGAAGAGACTGCCTTTATAGTGTTTTATTAGTAGGCTGCATGTACTGTGTGTAGTAAACATTGCGTGGTAATTGGATTGCAAGTAATGTCTTTCATCTCTGATTTTCACAAGAAAATGGTATAGTAATTAACCAAGCAATTAGTGTGTACAACTAAAAACCACTGTATGCACACACACACACACACACACACACACACACACACACACACACACACACACACACACACACACACACACACACACACCATCCTTTAGGTCCCAACTCTGCCAGCAAAGTCTTCACCTCCACTTTAGTGAGAGACTCTCAACCAACTGTACCTGGTCGACCCAAAGGCTCTAAAGAAGGTGCCATCTTTGTGCTGACTTGTGGAAGAGGACTCATTGATCTGCGTTATGGAGCAAAGACTAATGTTTTGTTTCCAATGGCCAAGGACTCCGTGTCTCAAGAGGACAGGCAGACGGAAGGATGCATGCTGGCATACGAGATTGAACAATAGAATGTTTGAATGAATTTTTTAACAATAATAGAGTTTCAATTATAGCTAGCACAGGTATAATTTTGTTAGTATGTGATTTTTATTTTAATCAGCTAAGCTGCAGCCAATCATTTTATTTATGTGTGTGTGCGCGTGACCACAGGTTTTAACAATCTTGTATCTTAATTTCCAATTTTATAAGTGACTGACAATTCTTAATAATAACTTTTTTTATTGTGTGCTTGTGGAATTTTTTTATGAAATAATTATTATTATAAATACAACACAGTCATGATAACATAGAAGAATGAACATTATGATAACACATGTACAGCACTATATTACAGAGGAACACAAAACAATTAAGAGAAAGAGAGCTGTGATTTCTATAGGATTTAGTTGTGTGATATTCTAGTCTGCAATGATTCAGTTAAGTCTCTTAGCCGATGTGTCTCTCTGAGGTTGCGTGCTCTCGTGTGCTCGTTCTGGACCTCCACACAGAAGTTGGACGGGAACCAGCCTTTGCGTAGATCACGCAGCTTCTCTCCCTCGTACCAACCTGGGGTGGGTGGGACAGGGGGAGGAGTCAATTAGCGTACATATGAAATAATTATTGAATTATTATCTCAGTTGGGTAAAGATTATCAATACAAAAAACTGAAATACAAACTTTAATACTTACCATCTGCCATTTTCCTGTACACCTTCACGACATCTCCTCTCTGGAGGTCCAGCTCGTCCGGCTGTGTCCCACGATAGTCAAAGATGGCCTGTACCTGGGGACAGTCTGCACGTGGGGAGAGGGTAATCACGTATAGTCAGGGTCAAAGCATTACTAAAAACTGAGCTAGATAATTATTTTATGATCGAAACAACAATTTACTTTTTACTGTAACAGTGAAATTCAATTTTAAGACGATAATTATTTTTTGTGGTGCTTGGCTACTTAGAATGCTTATGTATAAGCTTCTTCTCAGCTTCACTAAAGAAACTACAGATGCTTCACTAAAGCACTATAATGTGTGCGTGATGGCTGCTCTCTAAACATTAAAAGCTGTTCAACGGATATATATAGAGCTACTCATGCCTAATGGAGTCTCTCACCCCACATCTCGTAGATCTTCTCCTCGTCTTTTTGCCCGTCCTGCCTCTCCATCGACTCCATCCACCGAGTCTTGTCAGTGCTGAGAGAGAGAGAGAGTGTGTGTGAGGTGTGAGGAGTGAGTGAGGGGGTGGGTGTGAGGAGTGTGAGGTGTGGGTAATAAGGAGCACTAGAGATCTTAACTACCAAATGTACTCCCCTGTTGTCTCTATGAGAGTGTACTGTACATGTAATCCAACAAACAAACAAGAGGGGCTTAAACTCAACAAGCAGGTTTAACAAGAGGGGCTTAAACTCAACAAGCAGGTCTAACAAGATGGGCTTATACTCAACAAGCAGGTTTAACAAGAGGGGCTTATACTCAACAAGCAGGTTTAACAAGATGGGCTTATACTCAACAAGCAGGTTTAACGAGAACTAGAGACTTACTCGTTCTGTGCTATGAAGAGATACTTGGCGCACTGGTTGTAGGCATTGGACAGTAAGATCACGAGGAAGGCATGTTTCTCCACTGCCTGAGATACTGCCCACGTTGCCCTGGAAACAGACTCGGCTTCTTTGAACATACTTTTCTCGAAATTGACACTGCGATGAGACTCAATCCACTCGACCTCCACCAGAGCTCTGGAGGCGTGGTCAATCACCTTGTAGGAGAAGTCACCTTTGGGACTGAGGGGCGGGGGAAGATGGTTGTCATGATACTGTATAGCGTGTATAGTTCCAGACTATAAAATGTTTGTGGTTTTCGCTGATTTTCGCTGATAAGCATCTACCGGGAACATCTATACTCATGAATTTAATATCTGCTGTAGAAAGGCTGCTATTCAGCACGAAAATTAAATCCGAAAACCTTTCTAACAGCCAATCCACCAAAGCGAACTATACTAGATACAGAGATAATTGACAACAGTGGCATGTACCACTAACTGCAACACCAGCATAAACAATGGGCTGTACTAGACAGCAAGTAACCCTCACTACAAGCACTACATACACTATGTACAACTATCTAACCACTTTAGTATCTACCATCACTACAGTCTGCTACACTACACTATGACCACCACAGACTGCAACTGTAAAACCCGCAAACAAATCTACCTGTGAAAATGTGTCACCTTAAGGTATATGGTAATGGCTCCTATACATGCAATACTATATGAAAAAGTATCGGATCTAAAAGGATAAGAATATTAGTTGCTGTTGATTACAGGGGCACAGGGAACTCACTCTTTTTTCTTCTTGGTAATGATGACATAGTCAGTGAATACGAAAACGTAGAGAGATGTCTTCTTGACCTTGATCTTGCCGAGTAGCTTCTGCTCCACCTGCAGTTCCACCAGGTTCCCCTTCCTCTCAAGCTGGCGGGAGGCAGACACCAGAGGGAACGGCTTCAGTTTACCAAAGTCCAATCGTTGGTGGATCTCGACCAGCTGTTCAGTACGTTCCATTTTACGAGCCCCGTCATTGCATGATGTCACCAACTACAGGGAAGGGGGTAGTCAGTATATGGACCAACTCAACTACAGGGGAGGGGGGTAGTCACTATATGGACCAACTCAACTACAGGGGAGAGGGGTAGTCAGTATATGGACCAACTCAACTACAGGGAGGGGGGTAGTCAGTATATGGACCAACTCAACTACAGGGAGGGGGGTAGTCAGTATATGGACCAACTCAACTACAGGGGAGGGTAGGTAGTCAGTATATGGACCAACTCAACTACAGGGGAGGGTAGGTGGACCAACTCAACTACAGGGAGGGGGGTAGTCAGTAGAGGGTAGGTAGTCAGTATATGGACCAACTCAACTACAGGGGAGGGTAGGTAGTCAGTATATGGACCAACTCAACTACAGGGAGGGGGGTAGTCAGTATATGGACCAACTCAACTACAGGGAGGGGGGTAGTCAGTATATGAACCAACTCAACTACAGGGGAGGGTAGGTAGTCAGTATATGAACCAACTCAACTACAGGGGAGGGTAGGTAGTCAGTATATGGACCAACTCAACTACAGGGGAGAGGGGTAGTCCTACAACATGTACTGTAAGCTAAGCATTGTGGTTGTTGAGAGGCTAGAGTAGGCAGTCTAAGAAATCATCTAGCCAATAGTCAGCTGTGCATGGGATGCAATTAGAAAATTATACATCGTGTGAAGTAGTGACTTTGGTTGGTAAAGGCATCCCAGTAATAGCTGTACTCTCACCTTCTGTACTGTTCTGAGTGTTCTCTCTATGACATGATGGTCTGGGTGGTCCAGGGGGGTGCGATTTAGGATGGCCAGCACTAGTAGAGGCAGTCGCGTGATCCGCTGCATCGGGAGGAGTAGGAATGATTGCACGTTGAGGGCCTGACAGATCTTGTCCCTCTCTAACCGGCGGAGATAGTCCCGGAACATCATGTTGTTCTCACTGTACGAGGACAGGACAGACATGAGTTATAGTGCTTGTGAAATGTTGTACAAGTCACTGCTCTTACAGCTACAGATAAGGTTTTCTATACAAGATTATGTCTTCACTAGCTTGAGAAAGTGTCTGGATCAGATAGGCAGCTATCACAGATTGTTGCTACTACTGGAGTTACTCACAGGCACTCCTGCATCTCCCTGGTCTGGTACACTTGGTTGGTGCAGTACTTGACATAGCATTCAAAATAGTTGCCAGCCTGTGGAGACAGTGATGGCATTACCATATACATGTAGCACAGTAGTCATGGGGATACAGAGGAGGGGGGGATGTTGAATATAATTATTTCAGCAGCCATAACTTTAAATTAGTACCTTTGATCTAATTTCAAAAATTTTCTGATTTTCTGAAAGCTTAGAGAAAGACCTTTTAGATGATGTGTTTCAATCCAAAATTTCATCGGGGCCATAATTTGTCATTTTTCGGCCTTGGACCATGGGCTATTATTCATGGTATGGCCACAATTGGTAAATACTTTTATCGCTCAATATGAACTTTGATTACGTCATTTGAAAAGTATTTTTCTAAGCTTTCAGAAAATCAAAAAATTATTGAAATTGGATCCACGGACTTCAAGTTATGGCAGCTGGAAGAGTCCCCAAACCAAAGATCGTACTGGGAGGAAGTTGAACATCTTTCAACAGCCATAATTTGAGTACCGTTGATCCAATGTCAAAAATGTTATGATTTTCTGGAAGCTTAGAAAAAAACCTTTCAAATGATGTGTTTCAATCCAAATTTTCATCGGAGCCATAATTTGTCATTTTTGGCCTCGGACCATGGGCTATAATCCATGGTACGGCTAAATTGGCAAATACTTTTATCTCTCAAATATAAACTTTGATGACACCATTTGAAAGGTCTGCTTCTAAGCTTTCCGAAAATCATAAAATCGTTGAAATTGGAATCACGGACTTTAAGTTATGGCAGCTAAAACAGTCTCCATGGAATTTGGCAGAAATACCCGGTCACTTACAAATTCTAGGATGATGTCAGAGATGTTTCGCACGACTGCACTCTCTCTCTGTCGTCGTTGCAGCTTCTCCAGGAATCGTGCACTCACCTCTCGTACCTAAAGAGGGTAGGGCAAGGGGGCGGAGTCAGAATGGTAGAGACATACACAGACTAGGGCTTGCAAAACTACAGATTTTGGTTTTGTTGAGATTGCTAGATTTCGACCAATGACAGAATTTGTATCTACATGTAAGCACACCATTGAAAGTTAGTTTAAAAACTGGGACAATCTGAACACAAATTACGAGCTCTCAAAGATAGCTAACCGCAGCTGCTGCATATATACGTACCTCTCTGACATTGGAGAAGATGACGTGATGTTGTCGCTTGTCCAACACGCGTCTGCCCTCAGGAAGGTTAGGGTTCATCCCGGGGTCATCCATGAAGTGGTTGATGAGCACGTCCAGACTACGCAGGTAAGTAGCCTCCGATGTGATCACCTCGTATATGGCCTGGAGGGAAATATGAAGAATATAAAAAATACATTATCTAGGTGCTGTCCACAGAGCCGGAGAAGAGACGTCCTCCTATTTTTAATTGCTAAAAACAACTTCAACTCTAGACTAATGTTACACTTACATTCACACGTATAAAAAGCTACACAGTGGTGCCAAACCTACCGGTTTTAACAACTCTTAAGCAAACAGACACCTCACTAAACAACTGCAAGTTAATGATGCATATAGCTGCTATAAAACCCCGCTCTCACGGTTAGCTCAGCAACCCACCTCCTGCAACTTCCTCTCTTCATCGCTGAGTAACTTGAGTACCCCACTGCTGATCACCTCAGGCTGCTCACACCAGAGTCTACGCTGGGACAGATGCCGTGCCACATCCAGCTGGTTACGTTTCCGTCCAATTGCATAGCCGTTACTCTGTTCCTTCTCCGAGGCAGTGGGTGGGGCTTCTCTGAGGAACTCTGCTGTGTTGATGTACTGGTAGAGCGGCTCTGCGTCCGGGTTCCTTTCATCGCTCTGTGTGTGTGTGTGTGTGTGTGTGTGTGTGTGTGTGTGTGTGTGTGTGCATGTGTGCGTGTGTGTGTGTGGGGGGGGGGGGGGGGGTAACAGTTAGTTGTAGCAAACTATGTACAGTCTGGATGAGGGCTACAAACGAAAAAAGTTTTCTATCTAGACTGACTTGAATATCTTCGATGCATTTAAGAGTCCACATGCAGTGACAATAATGCTTTCACTACTTGTGTATTGTACTGCACTGCACTGTACTGCACTGCACTGTACTGCACTGTACTGTACTCTACCTTATCTTGCTTTTCTTTCTGTGTGTTGGTCTTCGAAGGACTGTACAGATCGTCTCTACTGGGCACCTTGGGCAGCCCTGAGTGGGAGGAGGGAGAGGGTACTAGTGATAATACTGTAGCTACATAACAACGGATAATAATTAGTTTATACATGTGTGTGTGTGTGTGTGTGTGTGTGTGTGTGTGTGTGTGTGTAGGTGTGTGTGTGTGTGCGTGCGTGCGTGTGTGTGTGTGTGTGTGTGTGTGTGTGTGTGTGTGTGTGTGTGTGTGCGTGCGTGCGTGCGTGTGTGTGTGTGTGTGTGTGTGTGGGATACATAAAATGACTACCTAATGTACAACCTGTGTGTGTGGGGGGGGGGGGGGGGTACAAAGGCTAAACTGTGTGGGAGGTGCATTGCTCACCTAGCTGTGTGGGTGAGAGTGTGCTAGTCTCCTCCTCATCACTGGAGGAGCCCCCTCCCACCTGGTTAGGGGCACGAATAGAGCGGTCCATCCTGTCATTCAGGTTATCCAGGGAAGAGGGACGATACAGGCCCTGCATAAGAGGAGAGGCCGGGGTTGTGAATTCTTACCCTGTTTATCTAAACTTTACGTCAATAGCACAAGGTTACACAATAAGAGAGGCTATATACACTCTGATTCAGTGAAGGATACAAAGCTAACAACACTACTTTCAACTTCAGGGTTCATAAAGCAAGGTCACGGTATGCTGATGATTCGAACAACACAATACTGCTGATCAACAAATGAAATACTGTACTGTATTCATGGAAACCAACTCCCACCAGTACACTAGACAGACATAACATGAACAGCATTGCTGTACAGTATAACACAGTGTTGCAGTATTACATACAGAGAACAGTATACACAGTATTAAGTACAGTAGAACAGTATACACAGTACTGTATTACAGTACTCACATTTCTTGCCATGCTTGGGTCGAGAGTGGCTGGCTTCACGACAAACCTGTCCGACACTGACCTCCTGCATATCATAGATTGCCCTCTCTTGACTGAGAAGCTCTTGGCCTGTCGTCGTTGGACTTGAGGAGAGGAAAACTGCGGACGTGTCCAATTCTCACGGAGGTCTTCCACCGGTAGTGCTGGGATCTTGTTGGTCGAGTTGAACTTGAGAGTGGATGAACTGGTTTGACGGGTTACAGCCACCATCGTTATAGGAGAGACAGGTGGCTCTGGTGCTGGTACATCAGAGGGGCTGAATTTCGCAGACGAATTATCACTATCAAATGGTGAAGGGTCTTCAAAAATGTCAATTTCTTCGTAATTTCGTCTCGATGGTTTAACAACAGTTCTGGTGGGTGGGGCCCAGTTTGGCTTCTCCAGTGTGAGCTCCTTTGATTGGTCAGAGTATAAAGATCCAGCCCGGTCATCAAAAATATCCATCTCCTCGTAATTTCTGCGTGCACGAGCGTAGATTTTCTTCGGGGGGTCTGATGTTTCCTGGGCCCCAACCAATGGGCCGGAACTGCCGCTAGTCCCCAGTAGGGGGGAGGAGGTGGCCTTGAGTGTTATACTCTCAAGATTGCTTCTCTTTCGAGGGACGGGAACAGACGACAGCGAAGAATCGATTTCCTCTGAACCTACGGGAGGTCGCGGTGGAGCTCTTCGTGCTGCCATCGACGTCTTTTTCTTTAATTTAGAGTTTGTTGAATACTGGACAGTGTCGCCATGACAATCACTCGGAGGTATCCTATTAGTGGGTGTGGTCTTTATCTCGGCGTATACATGACTAGCATCAAAGTCTTGACTATAATATTCTTCAATCGATTTTTCCGGAGCAATGTCGCAAATTTCATAATTTTCTTGTATAGTGTTAATTTGTGTTGTGTTCAAAATGCTGCTGTATATGCTCATCCTTTTGCCGCTGTGTGGGGGTACAGGAGGGGGCGGGGACTCTTCATCGACCTTTGACCTTCGAGGAACGGGCGGAGAGCTCGACTCTTCTTGCTGTTGCGGAGGATTTGGTGGTGGGCGTCTATTAGAACGATTCATTATCGGACTTGGAGTACGTCTATCCTTTGGGATGGGTACGTTAAGGTCGGTTAGTGGATCCTTTGATCTTGGTGGAACAGGGGGCGGGGACGGTGACTGAATCCCATTGGTCAACGGTGGCACGAGTGGATCTGATTGGCTCCGATCTTTAACAATTGTCGGCTCTATGTTAGGCGTCGGTTGTGCTTGCGTTTGCATCAATAGTAGCTCACGTTTCTCGACATCTTTTGGTGGTTTGGACGGTGGCAGCCCGGACAAAGAGGGGGTGCTCTGAGAGTGCTCCATACACAGCTGTGACGGCAGAAGATTATTAGACTGAGACTTCTTCTTTACAGCGGGTGAAACGTGAGGAGAATTAGAAGGAGATTGGCTGGAGAGGGTTTCAGAAGATGAGGATGTTTTTGATTGTGTGTCTTCGGAGCCGGCAGACGTCGGTAGAGGTGAGAGTGCGTTATGTGTGGGTGGTGGTGATGGATCTTGTGGGGGCGGCTTTGGTCTGCCTGGTTTAGGAGAGACGGCAGGCTTGGTGGGAGGGGAAGTGGGTGTGGTTTGAACTGGCTCGCTCACTCGTCGTGTTTTAGCTATCACTATCGGGGGAGGTGGTTTCTTCATGACTGACTCGCTGTGTATCTTCCTCAGTGATGGGGGGCTACACACAGGTCGAGGTTTAGTAGCTTCACCTGCACGGCAGAACAACATACATACATGCAATAACAAAAAGCTGCATTTTAGAGTACTAGAGTTAGCTCTGTAACTAGAGCTCAGGTGGTCTATTATTTCTGGTTTTCTGAAAGCTTAGAAGGAGCTTTTTCAGCTGAATAGAAATTTGAAATGGGCCATAATTTCTCATTATCGGAAAAAGAGGCCTCTCAGAAAATCAAATAATCGATATGATTGAACTAAAGTTATGAGCTATTTAGCGCTATTTAGCGCTAAAACTTACAAATCATTATTTAAGAAATTGACCAACCACATATAATTACCCTCACCTGGCTTCCCACTCGTGGTCACTCCATTAGGGATGATAGTAGTCCTCTGTTGAGTGATAGTTGCCATGGCAGGCCGAGGTTTCACTTCTGGTTTAGGTTTAGCAGCAATAGGTGGTTTTGGTTTAGTAGGTACAGTCCCTTTGAGGCTGCCTCTATTTCGTGCAGGACTCTTCAGTTGTGTGGAGGCAATAGCAGTGTTCAATTTCCCAGACATTGGTGAGCTTTTGGTGAGATGCAGCGCTTTCTTAGCCGGGGGTGGGGCTTTGGATACAGTCTTGCTGTTGCTAAGGCCGGACAATAGAGTGGCTGGTTTCGGAGGAGGTCGTGGTACAATTCTCACCTCGCGAGCTCTCTTGGCTATTTCATCGCCGCTACTTTCAGAGTTTATTTGACGATGCTTTACCACCTCGATGAGGGGTTTAGACTGACCAATCCGATTGCTGCCGTCGTCGGTTGCCAAGATCCTCTCGTTCCCAGAAGTGTCCATATCCGAAGTTTCACTGGAAAAAGGAGCAGTCGATAAATCGGACTCAAATCTTCGATTTTTCCACAGATTTTCTCGGAAGTTGTCACGGAAATCAGTATCACTAGTTTCGTTTGAGTCATGAACATTTTCGTCTGAGTTTGAATGTATGCTATCTTTACTGGACACTTGTAGCAGAGGTGGCGGGTCGTTTAAATCCGCCACATGATTGCTACTTTGGTTAACAAGAGACTCGGTCATGGCGCTGGGCTCTGCGGGGACGTCCTTGTGATTGGACGCTAACGAATTTGGATTGGGGGTGACAGAGCGAGTGTCCTCGTATAAATCTTCGCTGTCGGAGTCTGCAATGTCTTCGTTGATATGCACTACTGCTCCTTCGTGAGAGGACAGTCCTTTTTCACTCGAGTCTGAAGAGCCGGGACCTGTGGGATGTGTGGGGAGGTGGCGAAGATTAGTAAAAGTATACACACTAAAAAATAAAAAACAATTGCAAAAAATCAATGCGCCCGATAAGGGACTTGAACCCTTGACCCTCAGATTAAAAGTCTGATGCTCTACCAACTGAGCTAACCGGGCTCACAGAAAACTATGCAACTTCAGAGTTGATTCAACAACCTAATTCTCCCACACTTCTCCCACACTTCTGACAATGTACGCTATTTACAACATGTACATGTACTACTGACCTTGAGTTGTACTCTCCTGAGTGCTGAGGTCAGCAGAAGCGTGCTGGGCTAGTTTACTTGGCTTCTTGGCACGAGGTTTAGGACGTGACTTCCTAGAGGAGGCCCTCCTTCTAGAGACAGGTGTATTGGAGGGACTGGATTGAGGACTACCAGCACTGGGTAGGAGCATGTGCACACCACCTGAGGGGAGGGGGGTTCCCGGGTAATCATCAAGCTATATATACACATCATGTGACACAGGGGATTATGCCTCAACCTAGTAAGGGATTACAAACAACGTGGAAACTATATACATATACTAGTTATGTACCTGTACATGAGCATACGTGTATGTGCCTGTGTGAAAAAATACGATCACAAAACACTAAAGGAAAGTTTGTTTTCGCTTAATTATTAAATTAGACAATAAATACTACCAACTGCCATGCATATAGACATACACCGCAATACAGTAACCACGGCAACAACACAGGGGGTGGGGGCTCTCCATTACGCACTGCTATTGCATGGATGCAAAAGATCTGACAAGCAATGTTTAGTATAATCCAAGCACGTACGGCGGTGATGTGTGTACATGCATTTGTATGATGTATAACAACATTACTCCTCCCACACACACAGTACATCAGAACACGGCAATCAGGCATTACCCAGCGGAATTAAAATTAATGGACCACTAAATTACCAATTTAAAAATGAAAGGACTATAAATGTATAAAGTTTTAAAGTACAAAGTGAGGAATGAGATAGACAGTGAGTAGTGGCCAGGGACACAAAGGTCACATGGTTGTTTGATGTGTACAGCTGCACATAGCAACAAAGACTATACAAACCATCTCTACTAATACAGAGTGTGAGCAGGTACTATTAACAGCTAGTCACACAATGCCCACATCACATAAGCACTAGCTAGGTCAGGTATTGGATGGTGTGAACCATACAGCCATGGGAACACAGGTATCACTGTTACTACAGTGACATCTAACCCTCAATATTGGAATATTATTGGGACTGAATCAAAGAGGTACACTAAGAGCAACACACGCACACACTCCAAGAGCATTAGTTACCACGATGTAAACAACTCGTATTTGAGCATTTTCACTCTTAAAGAGTGAGCTTTAATCATGGCCTCTATTCAATGTTGAGAGGAGATAGCCAAAACCACACAATAAAACACATACCATCACCCACGGATATGCTTAAGAGTCCCTGTAAACAGTATTATACTCTCGAGACAACAAACAGAAAAAATGTGGACAAATTAACGGTAATTCTATCCAATTCTCATACTTATACGGTCGCCTAGCTAGTGTAAGTTGTTGCATTCTTATGACCCAACCTCATACTCCCTCTGACATATGCCCTGAGATAGGCCTGAGGGACTCCCATCCCAGCTGCTCCAGTATGTACAAACATCCTGAGGCCATTACTACATGTATACTAAGGGACCCTGTTGTCTAGACCCTCACACAGGTAATGTGATTAAAGGCTATGTCATTAGATTAAGAGACAGGGTGGTGGATAGGGTTGGTGAAGTTACATTGCTGTATGGCAGGAGTGAATTGGTTGTAACAAGAGATGGGATGCTTAGGGAGGAGGATGTTCAACGACAATATTAATAAATAGAGCTACAGTACAGACACTGTCAGAGATATCAAATGTACAGTCAGACACACTGGCAGTGATTCAGTTTGATAATACAGGGAACAATTACTCGTTTCCACTGACAGTTATTTATTGAAACAGTAATAATTATGGTCAACATAGACTCAGGTGCTGTGTGGTTTTAGCTAGCTAGCTGCAAGGTTTCCCCGAGGCGTAGGCTAGTGCAGGGATAAGGCCTCCCATCCCACAATATCACACACAGCAGCTGCACGGACTGACTGACTGACTGACAGAGCTAGTATACCTGTGATAGATGTCTTGAGGTAGACAAATGGAGCACGGATGCGTCTTCTCAACATGGCAGCTACTTTAATATGCTATGCAAACTTGTACACTATGCAAACAAACAGACTGGAGTGTATTTAATAAACAGCTAGCTAACTTTCTTCTAAAACACTCTTTTGGCACTGATTCTGAAGTTGCTGTGTATATATAGACCATAGGTACACAGCTCATCAGCATACTGCCAAATCCTCCACTCTCACCTTTGCATTGATTTTGTATGGCAACCAATGATATTAAACTGAAGTCCTTGCCAAGACCGGCTATTCAGCTCCAAAGTAACTGTCTGTACTAGTAGCAGACCAAAGGCTTGTTGTAGGTGGTATACTTGTAACTTCAGCTAGCTAGCTCTACGTGTTTAGTTATTCTTTGGTTGGCTCTATGGCTTCTGCAGAGTTGATGAATGGCTGCTAATTTGTGAGACAGGAAGAGCAATCATCTATGAATATCATCATCACCTTACTTGCAAACTGTACATTAAATATGGACACCACCCTAGAAGCCCCCATATGCTAGAAGCCACCATAATTATGCTAGAAGCTAGCTCTCCAGTCATCAGTGGGTCAACAGGAAGACTAATGTCGCAACTGTATACCTGCAGCATGATTTATTTTATGTTGGAGCATAAACTATTAATGTTGACGATGTACATGTACTGTGTGCACACAAAAATACCACATCAAAAGTAACCTCACTTCCTCCCTCAGCAATATACACATTCGACAGTGCACTGAATAAACTCTTTCATCACTTGAAGTGCAGTAGCTCTAATGACTTGTGTGGGCGGTAGTTTAATCCAGCACTTAGAGCATAAGCCTCAACAAAGCTAGGTCTAAGAGGTACGACGGGTGCCTGTCTGCATATACAAGCACTAGCACTAAAGTGGGCGGCAGAGGCTGTTATGGTTCTGAATACATAGATCTATATGAACACATGTGGCCACAATTACAATATGCTGTCTACCTCATATGAGCAGCAACCTTACTCAATAACAAACAAACCGTTGGCCTATCACACATATTTAATAACAATATATCTGTGTCTACAAAAGTTGAGACAGACATGTCAATAGATTGTTAGGGACTTTCATTCTATCAATCACAGATATGATGATAAATTATATACACAATCTCTATGGAGGCAATTTGCCACCCTCAGGCACACACAATGAGAACAATGGGTGAAATGTTCGCACACAAATGGATGCTTTGAGAGCTCTGTTTCTGAAAAAGTGCTAGTAGCATAAACACAACTATAAACTGCCAGTACAATCTGGAGCATTCTGAACAGCTCAGAGTTCAAAATATGCATTTAGTTCTGATGCTCAAATCACCAAGGCATGCATTCTTTCAGGTAATGGATAATTAGGGCCTGAAATCAATCCCTGATATATGTATGTAAGCATGTACACTATAATTAATAGTGTAGATCTACCAAAGAACTACTATTGTAACCTGGGCGTTCCTAACTCAAGCTATGGTCTCTCAAAGTTAGCGGAGGGGCACAGTGATGCAGCACAGTGCAGTGTATTATTGTACTGTTGCTTTTATAATTAGTGTAATAACAACGGTGAAAGTCGGGAGGGTGCAGTGAATTAGGGGAGACATTGGGTTGATGATGATTACTAGCTAATGCACGGCTAACCATAACAGTCATCTGAAGACACCCACTAGCATATGTACGCCACTTGACATAGCTGACTAGATTAGGGACTGCTTTGAGGGATTAGGAGTAAGTAAGTGACAATAAACACAGAAAACTGATACACACCAAGTCTATATATAGGGTAGATTTCTAAAACTGTAGGATAATTAGGAGAAACATTACACTTATTAGTTGAATAGTGAAAGCGAAGTCATACACACCTAATTTCTAAAAGCATACTGTGCAATACATGGCAAGAAGCTTGTACTCTACCCAATCCTCACTGGAAGCAGTGGATGGAATTTGTATGGGTTCGATATTGACTACAAAACGTCCAACCAAAACTACCAACGACACCAAAACACCAACTAAATCTTATTCATTATCCTAGCTGCTATTCTAGGGACTTTCCCTCACCGGGTTTCTTCCTGTTCCTCTTCCGTACGGCCTCTCCCCCGTCCACAAACCCATCATCCCGTCCCTCCCCCTCCCCCATCTCATCCGCCTGGGCCATGTCCCCCTCCTCGCTCGCATTGGACAATTGAGGGGGGCGTGCTAGTCGTCCGGATAGACGTCTTTTCCGGGGGGCATTGATCATACGAACTGACTTTATCTTGTTGGCCACACGCGGGAGGGGGTGTGGTAGTCGTTGTCTTTCCGTTGTCTTGCCTCCTCTCGTTGGTTTTGATCGTTTAATAGGCGCCTTATCTGAGTGTGGTGAGAAAGAAAAGTGTGAACGGTGATTGTGTGATGTGATAGCAACTAGTTCTCACGCGTTAACAAAACTGTACTTGATATATTAACACTGTGGAGGGTGAGAAAATTAACGTCCAAAAACTCACTTTTTCTGGCCAATTCTTGAAATTCCTTCTCACTTACAAACATGCTCCAATTCTCGTACCGATGACCGCCCCCTCGCCCACCCCCCATCATGTGAGAGGTGTGTGACGTGTGAGTGTAGTGTGAGAGACGTGAGAGACGTGGATTATTCTCAATGAAATCAATCGGATCGATAGAGTTAGGAAAGTTATCGGTAGTTGAAGAATCCACGGCCTCTGCTGTACTTTCACCGTCGTCTGTCACGTTGCCATTCTCAAAACTGTTCAATGGTTTCAGTATTTGCTCACTCACGCCATTAGTCAACTGTGGCTTAGGCTCACTCTGGCTTGGAATTTTCCGTACGCCACCGGTAGTCATGTGACTTGCATGTGATCCGATAATCCGTTTATTCATACCAGAGGATTTCCTGAGGAGTGCTCTTGCAACTGATGAAGCACTTCGCTCTATGTGTAGCTGAGGAGGCACTTCTGTTCTGGAGGACATCTTGTGTTGTGTATAATTATGGTGTCAATCTGTAGAGAAAGAGAAAGCAGTTGAACTTGAAGAGCATCAGTTGTGTTGTATACGTTACGTTAGTGGTGGTCTTCATTATATACAATATCACAGGGTCACAGGGTTCATTTATGTTGGACTCGGCTACCAACATACTATAACCTTAATCATGCGTAGTTTATATAATTAAAGTAATGTCAATACAGCAAGTAGCATTGCTGATAACTGTACCAGGGATTATGTAACGCTGCTGCAGATCTATGAATGGCTATAGGGGATCAAGACTATAAGGGCTAGGGGATCACCACTGTATTCGCTGCTGTAGTTAATAGCAGCGGTGGTAACTCACACATGCTTTCAATGACAGTATAGTGCCTAATTACACGGAATGCACGGAATGCAGCGCTTAATATACAAGTAGGGTGTGGCTATTTGTCAGCATATACACGTGTATATCAGAGCTAAAAGCAACACTCAGTGATAATCGTTGTTTCATTGACAATAGGCTAAACACGGGACAAATATAGCAACCAACAACTAAAAGGCAATCAAACACACCAACTAATTAGACTGCTTACATTCCATTCTGAGGATATCCCTATTAAATATCAAATACTGAATTGTTTAGTTTAGTATTAGAGGCCTTATTGTATTATTGTTGAGGGTACCATCTGTTACCATGTCAACGATATGGGAGAGGTCCTCTGTGATGACCCCCCACTAGGATAAACACACACACACACACACACACACCCTTCACACACACACACACTCCACACACACAACCCCCCTCACACGCACACACTCCGCACAACCCCCCTCACACACACACACTAAGAGGGGAGGGGCACTATAATTATTATATTATTGACGCCTTGTGTAGAAGATATTTCGTAATATAGGGTGTGCACAATTGTACTAATACGCACTAATCAACTGATACCATCATTATACACATATTTATCTACTTCACATATTTATCTACTTCATGTCAGCTGCTGATGTGCATGTGTGCTATCGATATATCATAGTCAGTACATGTAGTTCATAGCTGCTACCAGTTACACAGCTCACACACACAGAGCTGGAGTACTCACCTAGAAGCTACCGAGGAGATCCAATATATTGTCCTGTCAGTGTATACACAGTATCAGCGCAGCTCTTAGGAACAGTGTTCTATGATATCTATCTATCTACGGTTGAATGACCATGATGATTTAGTATAGTCTAAACGTAAAGGGTCATCACATCAATCAACAAAAATTAATAAGAAGCAGAAACTTAATGAAACTAAACGACCTTTACCTACTTTATGCTTGAGTGCTTCTTTCTCAAAAGTGCACCTGCAACCTTTACCTTATCAACTCATCTTGCAGCTTGCAGTCTTGGAAGATGTCTACTGCTAACAAGTTTATCTCGCCATTTATTGAAGGTATGCCTGCAAATAACCAAAGCTGTTCCTTAAATGGTCCAGACTTTCAGTGACACTAGAGCATCATTTTAAAATATGCCACCATTATCACCTTGTACTTGGTAAAGATTATAATTATTATTATACTGTACTCATACACACACAGGAGAGGACACTCAGGTGCTCGACAACTCCAACAGTTTTCAGCCCACCCTTCCAAGCATGGAGGACTCCCTTGTCGATGATTTCCTCCCTGAAGCAACCACTAAGCCCAGTCTAGATGACTCTCTTGGTGCAGACGACTACACCCAGCTACCCGCAGAGCAAGCAGCCCTATCTCCTGAGCTAATGTCACTGTCTGATTCAGGCCTTACATCTGCAGCCACTGAGACTGTAGGCAACAAAGATTCGAGGTATGTGTTGAAATCTTATCCAATGTTGTGCGCATAGTTAATATATATTGTATTGCAGCCCTGTAGCTTTGAATGATTCGCTTGTGGATGAGACTCAACTACCAGAGGACTTTGTTGCAGTGGATGATGATGAGACTCAACTAACAGAGGGCTGTGTTACAGTGGATAATGACCAACCTTGTCTGAATGATTCCCTCAATATGGAGGTAACCTCTCCTGGACTATCTGATCATGAGGCAACTATACCTGAGGCCACACCTGAGGCCATACCTGGAGGGGGTACAGTTTTTCCAGTCGTGAATGTGCAACAGGCCTCAACAAAGTAAGCATATTCTGTAGGTACTTGTTTTTCATATTCAGATTATTATTTTTCTACAGAGACGATTTGATTTCACCGTCTGCTGCAATTTTTGGACCCTCGGACGAAAATCTCTCAACTACTCCAGTTAAAACTGATGCAAAGGCAGACAAAGAAAGTGTTTCAAGCGAGCGAAATGAACACAAAAAGGTCCGACCTTCATTTGGCAAGAAGAAAAAATCGTTTATTCCGCCAACCTCCAAATCGGTGTCTCCACAATCAAACCCTGAGGAGAGTTCAGGAGAGCCTCAACCATCCCCCTGTAGTGGTAGTAAGACTGTAAAGAAGCCCACTGTCTCAAAGCCTCAGCCAAAACTGCAAGAATGCATTAACAAGGAGACTACGGTAAAACCAGACTCGGCTGAAACTAAGACCAAACCTGCTCCAAAGAAAACCAAGGTGAAGAAATCAACTGAAAAGAAGGAAGGAAAAAATTCAGGCTCAGCTGATAAGGAGAACATACCACCACTTGAGTTGAAACTACCTCTGAAAGCCCTTACTAGCAAATCTGTATCCACTAAACCAGTGGAGTCTACGAAAGCTGCTGCAAAGGAAGAACGAGAGAAGAAACGTCTTGAGAGGGAAAAGGCCAAACTAGAAAAGGAGGAGGCCAAACGAGAGAAGGAGAGACTCAAAATGGAGACCAAACTTGAGCAAGAGAGAAAGAAAGCCGAGAGAGAGCAAAAAAAGATGGAAAAGGAACTGAAAAAAATGGAGAAACTTCAAGCCAGTGTGGCTAAAACAAAATTGAACTCTCAACCTCCCAAATCACCCAACACTGACAAAAGCGACCAACCTCCAACAAAAAAGGATGACCCTCAAAATACAGCTAACATTGAAATGCCGGAAAATGCAACTGCTACTGTTCCGATCAACAGCACACCCGACGATACTAGCCAACCTAATATGCCAAAAGCTGACAAAAACGATGCAACAAAAGTGTCGCCAGTAACTAGCACAGCTGAAGACAATGTGGTACCCAAAGACGATGAATATCATCTACCTGAAAAGAATGACATCCAAACGTCCGAGGAACCTGAGAACTGTAGTAAGACTATCGAGGCCAAACAAATCCCCGTTAAGCCTAAGAAAAGAAAACAAGTGTGTGATAGTAACAAAACAGCAAAGAAATTCAAGCCTGATTTCAGTGCTGCCTCTAAACCATCGCAATCCACTGCCATTGTTCCAAAACCCAAGAAATCGAGGCCTTCAAAACGGACGAAAACTGACGCCTCTAAACCTGCCAACTATTCAGGCCCAGTGTGGGTACAATGTGATGATTGTAACAAGTGGCGTAGATTGACCACCATCGGCGATCCCTGTCTAGTACCTGACCTTTGGACCTGCTCCATGAACGAGGACCCTGGGCATGCTCAGTGTGACACTCCAGAGGAGGGATGGTCTGATCTAGGAGAGAGTCAAGAGTTTGTGGAGTCTCCCTTCATCCCTGGGTCCCTAGTCTGGGCCAAGATGGACGGCTATCCTTGGTGAGTGAAGCTACTAGTAGGTGTACCCTGTACTCTATAAGGTATCTTGTAGTGTATGTACTTGCATTCAGGGTAGCCTCTTTTTAGTGTATGCATTCAAGTATAATTATCCTGTAGTGTACGGTACAAGTAATGTTGTTCGCCCTCTTAATGTACGTAGTGCGAGAACTTCAGAGTACCTGATTGTGCATTGCTATTATTAATCTGTAACTATAATATGTTGATTCTTAGCCACTGTATCTGATCAGCCTCTCCACACTTGTACCCACTGTAGGTGGCCTGCCATGGTTGAGGAAGACCCCAATGAGGAGGCCTACTATGAGATGGGCAGGCCAAGCAATCCTGTTCCAGTAAGACTTATTAACTATAATACCCTGCCATGTCATTACACCACCATGCACAGGTGAGGTACCATGTTGTGTTTCTGGATACCCCAGTGTGTCGAGCCTGGGTACACTGTCAGAGTGTTCGGACATTTGATCACTCAGCAGATCCCAATCAAGAGAATAGAGTAAGTGTGTGGTGTGGGTGTGCATGGTGTGTGGGTGTGCGTGGTGTGTGTGTGTGTGTGAGGAGGCAGTTGTCTAACTCTTATGGTGTTTTGTACAGGTGAATGTTGCTAAGAAATACCATCGTAGTTTGAAGATGGCCACTAAGCAGGCTTCCAAAGCACTCAGCTCTTCATTCCAGGTAACTCTATAGTGTCAAGTGTGGGTGATGTGTTAATACTATTATTCTCTCTCTTAGGAGCGACTGGAGAGATTCTCATTCTCACAGAGATTTAGAAAGGGCAACAGGAAAAGAAAAGCAGCTCTTGTAGAGGAAGGCAAGTGTAGTCCAAACATTAGACAATTATGTTCTGTATCAATTTCCCATTACCAGCGTTTATAATTATTACACTGTATGTATATTGTGTAAGTGTTATCATCACCAACTCCTATCAGATTGTGTGGATAATCAAAAAGAAGTCCAAACTACTACAAAATCTAGAAAACGCAAATCTGCTCATTTCTCAGTGGATAGGGACCAGTCAACCGCCAGCCCCACCCCACCTGACCCAGTGGACTCAGTCACAATGGATGATGATACAAAGGTCTCTAATGTGCAGGATAACCTGGATACCTCAAGTGAGCAAGAGGGGAAGATGGCTACTAACGAACCAAGCAAACCAAAGCAGTGCATGGCTGAGGAATAAACTAACAGACAATTATTAGTACGGCAGTCTTCAGTCTGTGTATCACTTGTTACATCATTCAACAACATAATAGAGTCATTCATCACTTCAATATTACTGTCTTATGATTTTTATCATTATCAGTACCTTCAACATTAATTTCAATTTAAAGTGTTTAACAATAATAAATAATTAGTATAATTATGTCGTATGTACATGACTGTATACTTATTGAATTTTTGGATTTAAAATACTCTATCAGTGTTATAGTATATACAATAATAAAGATTTCAGTGCATGCAGTCATTAATAAAATGCCACAGTGTGTAGAAGTGTTCGTCCGTTATGTAGTTCAAAATCTTGAATAATGTCCTCAATTTCATTCTCGAGATCTTCCACCCGGCTCATCTGTACAAGAGGGAGGTACACAGCTTAGCACACGCTCAGGGGAGTATAAGCTATAGTAGCTAGTGCACGTGCAAAAATTATGTGAATTGGCTGGGAATGCTCAGTTAAAGGAAGTACATAATTATACTGGTATAGCTTTGGGAGGGATAGAGGCATACAAGGCAGTATAAAAGAACTATATGGAATGTAGTGAGTACATGCACAAGTTTTAAAAAAGATAAGCGTGAATTGCTTGTAGTTAACTAGTTTAACTCCTCAGGGTGTGTGTGTGTGTTGTGTGTGTGTGTGTGTGTGTGTGTGTGTGCAGGGTTGCTACCGTTTCACAGAGCTTTAGTAGTAGGAATGCTCCGAGAGTGGCCTCCTCGTGATTGTCCTTCACCTCCAGATTGATGACCTGCACTGGCCTATAGGAGGCAGTCCCCCGAGACTCTAACTCTACAGGGACGGGGGGAGGGGGTTGGGGTATTAGCAGTTGACACACTAGAGAGTTACCAATGGCCCCTAGCAACAAATTAAAGGCACAGAATATCAATGAATTTGTTGGCTGATGTAAGATATGAGAATGTGGGCAATGTGGTGACTTGTGATGTGTACACACACACACACATACACAGGAAAAGCTTGCAAAACAAATTAATCACTACCTTCTAAAACAGCATCATAAATTCGTTCCTCGACTGTGAAAATGATGTCAAATTCTTCCTTAGCTTTCTGAAATTGCTCGGGGCAAGCTTTGATTCTCCTGTTTCGATCCAGCATGTTTAGGATGCCATTTTGTGTATACCTAAACGCTTTGGTTAAGGAAACAGACGTTCATATATACATGCTTATAATTATAGGTACGTGTGAACACTAATATTGATAACCCTAATTAATCAGTGACAGTGTGGGGGGTTGCTTAACCTCGTTACAGTCAGAGCTTGAGACAAAATAAAATGTTGTAACCTTATACACCACATCACAATGTTTTTGTTAATTACTCTTTATTGGCACACACACACGCATACTACACCTCCACCTTCTCGTTATCAACAGAGCAAAGGCAAGACATAGCACACATGTGGTAGTAACCTGTCAGCATGATCCCCCCCCCCACCCCCCTTCTTTGTGTTATATTATTTATTGTCACACATGTTTGAGAGCAGCTATTATAACGGCCAGAGAGACACCAACAATCTGTCAACTAACAGCCTTCACATCATTTCATCAATCTGCAGTGGAAAACAAAACAGTATTAATAAGACATGAACACTTTAACAGGTTGTACATGTACAATACATGAGGGTGTCACATGCTATTTTGTCTCGACCTGTGAATTAAAACACGTTACGACCCCCCCACACTGACATGTACACGTTATTACAGCAGAGAGAAAGCAAAAAAAAAGTATGAGAAGATACAAATGAGGGTCTTTCTTCATGAGGTCTTGGTACATGTCTTCGTAGGTGGTCCCGAACTGGTAGACATTGGGCTGGTGAGCAGCTCTCCCTGGCAGCTTTACTACTGACCCAGTCCCATAGGACTTCACCGAGTAACCTTTCTTGCTACACGTAAAAAACAAAAAAATTGGGGTCCCATAAATTGACATTATTTTGCCGATACGTTACATCTATTAAGTAAATGAATGTCAACAGGATTAAATACACCATGAGCACACTACCTAAGGAGCCCGTGTGCCTCCATGCTTCTGTTCTGGTTGGAAGAGCACACCACAGCTATGGCATGGTTCTGGAGCATTTTGTGAGCAGCTAAAACCTACTTCACAATACAAATACAATCACTAATTAAGTCCTATAATTGTATCGCGAAATATCCACAGGACAGTGCGCTTGGTTGATAGCCTTGTCTTCTTGGAAAGCGCTTCTTCTTTCTTGCCGACTTCTTGTTGATCGTTTTGAAGGTCACAAGGTGTAAGTAAAACACGCCTTTTCCCGTGTTGCTTCTTTTGAAACATCACCCACATGGCCATAATGGCTACCTTCTCTTGATTCTTGTTGAAACCGTATCAGACTAAGCCTGCACGATGGTGGATGTTGGTAAGAGGCCTACCATGAACTTCTCTGGTGGAGGCATGCCTAGGAGAGTGGTGGACTACAGTGGAGGCGCTGTCAGAATGCTAGAGGTGCGTACGTATTTAAAAAAACACATCTCCAACCAACGATAGCTCGTAAAAGTGTTGTACTAGTACAAGCTTTTTGTACAAAATCTACAAGTCAATGTTTTTTTAGTTGTGATATTGAGACATGTACAAGGAACCTACAATGTACAAGCTTTGGTGACAATCTTCTGATAATTACGGTGCTTATAATTATCTACTGACCATCAAAGCATTAATTTTTTGGTATTTACAAGCAAAAAAATTATGGAAACTTTAATTTATGAATACTTGATAGTGTCCCCCTCAGCTAGCTAGCTGTGCACTCATGCAGTGATTGTCACATGTGCTACATTTATTGGACCACCCTCTTAGATAATAATAATTATAATAACAAATTATGTGAACTCTTATTGATTCTGAAACCTCCCTCTTCTCTAGAACCGGCTCTGGCAAAGGGACAAGCGGGATATGCCCCTAATCCAGCCAGACTCCACCTCATACGCTGAGCTAGTTCTCCCGCAAGGCCTTGTTGAATCTCCAGTGAATGCAGTCACCACAAAGTTTGTGCGTGCCGTCTCCAACAAAGTCCGTTGTCCGATATTCTGTACAGCGTGGGTGCCAGATGGGAGAAGGGTGGTATGTGGAGCACATAGCGGAGAGTTCACCCTCTGGAACGGTATCAACCTCACCTTTGAGAACTCTCTACAGGTAAGCAAACATAGTCAGTCAGGGAGTAGCTTTATACACAGAAGGGCCCGTTTGATGGAGTAGCTGCTCCAGTTGAGAAATGACCCCAAAACAAGAGCTTAAATTGCCCCAATTTCCCCCAAAAAAGTATTCTCTTTTGGCTATTAATAATCATAATTATGTCATGTTGCCCCAGGCTCACGACACTCCAGTGCGCAGTATGCAGTGGAGTCATAATGGAGTGTGGATGGTAACGTCTGATGACAGAGGGTTTGTCAAGTACTGGCAGTCTAACCTGAACAATGTCCACACCTTCCAAGCCCACACCGAACCTATTCGCTGTACCAGGTGGGGGGTCCCCCATCACTTATTTGATAAGTACATTTTTCTCCATCAGTTTTTCCCCCACTGACGCCAAGCTGGCCACCTCCTCTGTGGACGGAACTGTCCGTGTGTTTGACTTTATTCGCTGCTCAGAAGAATTCATTCTCAGAGGTAAGTAACATAGTACAAGTGGACAAGTTGAGACTTTTTTATCGTGTTTTCTGTTATTACTGCCATCTTCCCTAAAAGATAAACAATAATGCTTTGACAAGCATCGTACTACTCTTTCCCATTTTGTAATTCTTTTCACTTTATGAAAATTTCACACAATGCATTGACCTGCCCCTCCCCTCCGCTCAGGCCATGGTGCTGATGTGATGTCAGTGGACTGGCACCCGAGGAAGGGACTATTAGCCTCAGGGAGCAAAGACAACCAACAACCGGTCAAACTCTGGGACCCCAAGTCTGGGCAAAGCGTCGCCACAATGTAAGCTAATTGATTAATTGAACATTTTTAATTCCTAATTTGTTGAGAGGGTAAATCGTAACATCCTGCCAATAATTATAAGGCTAATTTAAATCGTACTCTCCCCTGGTTTGTGGTTGTACTGATTCGCTTAATTATTTATTTATTGCAGCCACGCTCACAAGGCTGCCGTTATGAGCGTCCAATGGAATGCCAACGGTAACTGGCTACTGACGGGATCACGTGATCATCTTATCAAGCTCTTTGACATACGAACCATGAAAGAGATGTGTACCCTCAAATCACACAAGAAGGAAGTTAATGGTGCGTAACACAATCATCATAGAAACTGGAGATTTATTTACTCCCACACATTAGTTTTAGTGACATTGTACATGTATGTGTGTAATTGTATTCCCACCTGTGTTGGTGTAGTGTTGGCATGGCACCCGGTACACGAGACACTGTTTGCCAGCGGAGGGTCTGATGGTGCTATTCTCTTCTGGGAAGTTGGGTATGTTAATGTATAAGTGTGTAGACTCTATTCTCTGTGTACAGCTAGACAGGCAGGTTTGCAGTTTACATAGAAATAATTATTTAGAAAGGGCACAAAAAGACTGCTAAATAAAAACAAAAAGGCTATAGCTTTGTGTTTTTTGCAAATTTCAGCCATTTGGGTAGCTAGCCCTAGCCGTGTGATGTTTGTATACCTATGCTTTGTCCCCCTAGTAACGAGCATGAGATAGGTGGTATGGAGGCCGCCCATGACTCGTTTGTCTGGTCCCTCTCCTGGCACCCTCTCGGCCACTTCCTCGTGTCAGGGTCCAACGATACTACAAGGTGATGTCATTATTTATAATGTAGATATACAAGTATGTACTGTAATATAACCTCTGTGTGTGTATGCGTGTGTGTGTGTGTGTGTGTGTGTGTGTGTGTGTGTGTGTGTGTGTGCGTGTGTGTGTGTGTGTGCGTGCGTGCGTGCGTGCGTGCGTGCGTGCGTGCGTGTGATCTCAAGCGTGTGTTCATGTGTGCAACTGTTTTCCCCTACAGCAAGTTCTGGTGTCGCAATCGCCCTGGAGACGAGATGAAGGATGGCTACAACTCTCTAGTCAGTGCTCTCATCACGTCTGCTGATGCTGAAGGTGAGGGTGTGTGTGGTGTGTGGTGTGTGGTGTGTGTGGGTGGGGGTGTGTGTGGTGTGCACTTCAGCTTCAGTTTAATCTCAGAATAGTACGATCTTTGGTTTAATCAATGGCTTGGGGACTCTTTCAACTGCCATAACTTTAAGATTTAAACACATTATTTGAAAGCTCTTTTTCTAAGCTTTCAGAAAATCATACAATTTTTGAAATTGGATCAACGGTACTAAAGTTATGGCTGTTGAAAGATGTTCCCTCTCCCCCTTCAGTTTAATCTCAGAATAGTACGATTTTTGGTTTAATCAATGGTTCGGGGATTCTTTCAGCTGCCATAACTTAAAGTCTGTGGTTTCAACGATTTTCTGATTTTCTGAAAGCATAGAAAGAGACCTTTCAAATGACGTCACCAAAGTTCGTATTTGAGCAATAAAACTATTTACCAATTTGGCCACACCAGTTTAATCTCAGAATAGTACGATCTTTGGTTTAATCAATGGCTTGGGGACTCTTTCAACTGCCATAACTTTAAGATTTCAACACATTATTTGAAAGCTCTTTTTCTAAGCTTTCAGAAAATCATAAATAAATCATAAAAGATTAAACCATGCATGATGGTCCAAGGCCGAAAAATGACAAATTATGGCCCCGATGAAAATTTGGATTGAAACACATCATTTGAAAGCTCTCTTTCTAAGCTTTCAGAAAATCACAAAATTTTTGAAAATGGATCAACAGTACCAAAGTTATGGCTGTTGAAAGATGTTCAACTGTAATTAGCAATGTTAACTCAGTCACTCTCCTCTGTGTTCCTTCCTTGCAGACTACCACAATATGGGCAGGCCCTCGTTCCCTCGCGCTCATCGTGGCGCCACGGATGCCATCGCTCTACCTCCACCCTCACAACAATTCCCCTCCTCCTTCGACAATGCTCCCAACAGTCTACCCAACTCCACAGATGCTGCATCCAAGAACACTAACCTTGCCGTACTGGGCGCTGATATTATTGCTAAAACATTTGGAGACAGAAAAAACGAGCCACAAGAAAGCAAAGGACAGTTTACTCCAACTGGGCAAAGACAGTTTTTCGGGCCTGATAAAGGACAGCAACAATTTAGACCACCCAAACTGGAGCAACCCAGCACCCCCCCTCCACATGCACAAGGCCTGTTCCGACCACCGCCCCCTCCAAATTTCCCCGGGAGAGAATTTGGACGCCCTGAATTTCGATCACCTACTGGTGGAGGCCCCTCTCCGTTTAGTTGGCAACGCTCTGAGTTTGGTGGTGGACACCCAAACAGAAGACCTTCATTCGAAGAAGAGACTAATATTCCACAGCGAGAGCCGCCAAGAAATCCGTATGTGTATAGGAGACCGGATATGGAGCCTCCACGAGATGGCCGTGATCCACGCATGATGTCCGGAGGTGACCCTCGTAGAGGTGGAGGACGAAGACCGGACTGGGGTCCTGAAGCACCACCCACTTCCGGACCACCCCCTTGGCAAGGGGGGCCTCCTCCAATGAGATCTGGTGAAGAGCATCCACCACCACCACCAAGGGACATGAGGGGACCACCACCTCCTCACCAGCGACCTGATAACTGGTCGCCAGGGGGAGACCGTCGCCCCCCTCTGCAATTTCCCGATCAAGGCCCTCCTCCGGGTGAACATAGACCCCCCGAACATCACGCACGGCCACCTCCAGACCCAAGAGCTCAGCCGAGATCTCAGTCAGAGCAGTTTCAACCACATCATCCACAGCGAAACGATTCCAGACCGCCATCTGGGGAGTTCAATCGACCGTCTCCTCAGCAACAGCAAGCCGGCACACCCCCTTCTCAAGATCCAAGGTTTCCTCCGGGTCGTCAAGGACAACCGTACGGAGCACGTGGGGGGCCCCCACCTCCAGGAAGGCCTCATTATGAGGGGGAGTATCACCCCCCACCATTCCAAGGCGGACAACCACCGTTTCACTCAACTGGTCCTCCAGATCCAAGACGTCCTCCGCCACAGGAACACGTGTACACTCGTGGTGGTAGACCCCCTCCCGAGATGCAACAAGGCCCCCCACAGCATCAACGAGGACCGCCATCTCACGAAGGACCTCCTCCACCCTTGATGCAGTCACATGATAGACCACCTCACCGTGATCGATCTGGACCCCCACAAAGCACTTCTCCAATGGGCCCCCCACACGGACAAGGTCCCCCACATCAGCAGCCGCCCCCTAAAATGGGCCCCCCACACAAGCAGCCGCCCCCTCAAATGGGCCCCACACACGGACAGGGTCCCCCACACAAGCAGCCGCCCCCTCAAATGGGCCCCACACACGGACAAGGCCCCCCACACCAGCAGCCGCCCCCTCAAATGGGCTCCACACACGGACAGGGTCCTCCACACCAGCAGCCACCCCCTCAAATGGGCTCCACACACGGACAAGGCCCCCCACACCAGCAGCCGCCCTCACACGGACAAGGCCCCCCACATCAGCAGCCGCCCCCACACGGACAAGGTCCCCCACACCAGCAGCCGCCCCCTCAAATGGGCCCTCCACACGGACAAGGCCCCCCACATACAATGCCCCCTCGCGATGGCCCCCCACAGCAAGGAGATAGACCACCCTATACTGGACCACCTCGCCCTCACGATGTTCCTCCGTATGGTGGACCCCCCACACAGCACGCCCCCCCACATGACAGATCCGCACCGTTTCTAGATAGACCGCCTCCCGAGCCTTATAGAGGGGGACCTTCAGATCCAAGAGCTGGCGACCCGAGGGGGCACCAAAGAAGTGACAATTTGAGACCCCCAGAAGGAAGAGGGGATGGTGCTCCAAGAAGAGGTGATCCAAGAGGTTATCGTCAGTCCGCCCCACGTTCAAGGGGGCGTGGCTTTCGTCCGCCCCCTCACCATGACAACTGGAGCGGACGAGACCCAAGAGGAGGTAGGGGCAGAGGTCACGACCCCAGAGGAAATGACGGGAATCAGATGCCCCCCACTAAACGTCCAAGAGAATGAACTAAAAATGAACTAACAATAACTGAACCCTATTAGCAATTATTATACTGTATGTACTGTATAATTGCTATAATTAACTTGTAATTAATATTATTTTCGCGAATGAACCAAATGCGTTCTCGCTGGCAAGGATCGTGCAGACCTTAATTTATTTTTGCGAAGCCATCAAACTCTCGCAAATTTTGCACCGCAAAACATTCTGTAGTATTAATTATTAAATACGGCTAAGAAAATTAATACCAGCATAGCTAAAGCAATATATTGTTTTACAGCTCTACACAGCTGAATAAAGTTACGAAGCGTATAAGTAGCCATGGGTAGCGGCGACAAAGAAGAGTCTACTCCCACCGGCTGTAAGAAGAAGCTGATGGATTTGAAGGAGTGTGTACAAGACTCCCCAAGCTTCAGGTTAGTCTACATGTATACAATCATGTAAACAAACCAACATGCAGCAATGCTAGCACCACACACACACACACCTCACTGACATGCCTTGCTATCTGTAAGAGAGCTGCCTGTACACTACACAGAGTATCCATGTCTACCTAGCTACCCTATGGGATAGTTATCACAAGGACATATACAAGTACAAATCCTTGACGTGACGTACAATCTCTGTGTAGTAGTACAAGTGATATTAATATCATATCTAGGTATATTGCGTACAGCATATCGGCAGTTTAGGGTCATATTATTCAGCTCAGATAGCACTATGGGGGAGATGGCTGTGTGCATGCTTGGCCAGCAGTTGCCAATGTTGTCACATCGTTACGTTCTTTGTCCTTGGTTCATTATTTTCCTTAGCTGTTTGAGATCATGTAAAAAGCTTGTACAAGTACATGACATTTACAAGCTATTACTGTATTGAGCTGACTACTTATTGTGTGTGTGTGTGTCTCCTCCACTTCAGGATACAGCTCAAAGAACGAGAGAAAGAAATTGTGGATTTAGAATCACGTCTGGAAAAGGTGAGCATCCGTAATCTCGTGAACTAAATGGAACGACATTGTTTTATTAATTTTGTAATTAAATACACAGCTATTACTATAATGATTTGCATTCCTCGTTGTTATTGTGTGACGGTCTAGTTAATTCATTACATGTTTTCTGGCTATGAATTTCGTTAGAGGTAATAAAAATCATGAATTCTTACATATATATTGCACGACGCCCACCGCTGTACTCTGTACCAACTCCATTATTCCCCTGAGGTAACATGATGGTTGTTACTAACAACAGCTGTAGTATGACTGACAGTCTGTTTCCAAATAATCAGAGGAAATGCCGTTGCCTTAGGAAACCCGACTTCCTTAGAATAGACACTATGACTTGAGTATTGTACCCTGTGTAGTATTATTAATGAAGTGTCAAACTTGTAAAGAAGTTATAATTTTCGCCTTCTAAGTTAAAATGTGTGCCCATTTTTCCCCTCTATTGTTTTGATAAACAATTGAGATTGACCATACACGCCCAACTGTTATTTGTCATACAACAGCTAGCACTGTACCATGCTATGATAGCAGCTAGCACTGTAGTGTGTCCCTCCCTGTACCATGCCACCAGAGCAGCACTTCTAAGCTGTCAAGATAATTAGCTGGAATTAGCCACACACCAGGTGTAGCGTAGTTTCCAGGCAACAATGTTTACAACCGCTGTAACCTCATCTCCCTCTAATATTTAGCAAAATAATTCTTTTCATTTTTTTTATGAACGTTTTATGTCCTCAGAAGTGTTGAGTTGTTATGGCTGAATGGTCTGGTTTAATTGAGTGTGTGTACCTTATTAGCACCAGCTGTTACAGTTAATGCTCACACTTCCACGCCCACACTTCCTCCAGTGCTTTTCATATCATTGCCTGGTGTTTGTCCAATATTGATGTGATTACAGTAAAAGTACACACACACACACACACATACACACGTAATGATTTTAGCTCATGATTCCAAGAACAGATAAGTGATTAAAGTCCCCTACTAGCTGTCATGCAGACACACACTTATATATAGTGACCTTTCTTTGTGTGTGATCTTTCTTTAGGAGTGAGTAATCCCCTTCACCATTGTGGCTAATAGTTTAGGTTGAAACTATTAGCTCTATAAGGTGACCATTAAACCATATACACATGTGTACATTAAGCCACCATACAGTCCCATGCATTGTGTAACTGAAAGCCTAGACCACCTCACCTCACCCACAATGATGGTGCCACCTCACCCACAATGATGGTGCTGTGTTTGCTAACTCTTACAGCTGGTGGGGTAGAACCCTGTCACAGGTTGACTGTGTTTATTTGGTGTCGGTGATTTGATACATGTACATGCATGTACCCTGGAGCTCGTTCCTTATACTGTACTATATATAATTTATTGAAGTATATACTCTATATTTATTTAGGAACTACGTGCCGCTCCATATAATACTCCCTAGCGACACTAATGGATACCATTCATAGCTAATGACTGTGTGTATGTGTTGTGCCCAGGTCGTGAGTGCGTGTGATCGGATGGTATCCAGTGGGATTGGCTACACTGACGCTAGTCGAGCCTTCTCTGTGAGCGTGAAGGATCTCGCCTCTCACTTCCAGGAGAATGAGGTCATCGCTGTAAGTATGAGTGGGCGTGTGTGTGTGTGTGTGTGTGCATTTACTACGTACAGTGTATTTATGTAAAGTACATTTGTGAGTTCTAGCTAAGCTGTTTTATGGTAGCTCTAGAGACAGCATGTCTGTGTTCTGTAAGTACCTCGCACTACACACACACACACACACACACACACTACCACCACCCCCCACACACCACCCACACACACACACACCACCCCCTCCCCACACACTTATGCAGGGAACTCTGACTCGTTTCTACGAGATCATCAAGGAGCTCCAGTCCTACTATAGCGTGAGTTTATGATCAAGTAAACCACAATATTTTACACAAAGTAAACATGATGTGTGGTCCATTAAGAGTGATGTCTTTGGCAAACGAGTGGAAATTGAATCATTGTGTAAATACTAGTATTCCCATGCCTTGGGTGTGTGTACAGCATAGTGCTGTACAATACTCCAACACTGCACACACACACACACACAGATTCTCTTTGATCAAGCTCAAAGAAGTGTGCAAACTTCACTACGCTCCTTCCTTTCTGGGTAATTTCTCACAGACACTTTAGTACAGGACTATTGTCCACAGAGTACATGTACACACACTGTTCATACATGTAGCTGTAGTGCCTCACAAAGCTTCATGCAATGTCTTTTCCTGTGACCCTGCCAAGATATAATAGGTTTTCCTAATGAGCTGTGAGCCAACCCATGATAAACACAACTCACAGTGGGGGGGCTTCAGGTTGTGGGTGGGAAGGCTTCATAAACACTGGCTGTGTGGGACTTCAATACTTTTCCTTCTTTTGCCACAACACTGCATACATTGTGGTGGTTTGTCCCTGTATATACTGTACACATGTAGTTACAAGTGTTTGATTCCACCGTGTTGTGTGTAGTGAGCTGAAGAAGGTGAAAGAGACAAAGAAAGTCTTCCACAAAGTTAGCGACGATTTGAACTCGTAAGTGGACATTACGTGTGCCAAATCATAACAAAATTGATTTTTACTGAGCGTGTATAATCGTATTTATAAGCATTTGATTGTAAATCGATTTTCCATCATCTCTCCTTTTCCCTCTCCTAGATGCTCTGTCCGCAATGCCACTGTCACCAGGAACAAACTGCAGGAGTGTGAAGAGGTGTGTGTGTGTGTCATAGCTAGTAGTCGACATACAGGTAAACCACTCTTAATGGTCACCTCTGAAGAAAGCTAGGCCAACTGCAATATAAATGCCAGGTCCCAAATGAACAGTTGCTGTACAAAACAGCCCCTTCACAAAGGCCACGTCTGTATAATGGCCAAAACATTGCTCCCCAAAGGTGTCTGTTATAGAGAATGGTTCCACTGTTGTAATATATTTGTAGCTGTACTAAGTACATTTGTGTTTACTGTGATGACGTTGCCATGCCTACTACTGTGACATTACCATGCCTACTGCAGTCGAGTGTGGCGCTGGCTAATGCTCAGAACATGTACAGTCATCACGCCATCGACTATGGGTACCAGATCAACGCCATCAGCTGTGTCAAGGGACACGAGATACTCTCAAATGTAAGTAAGACCATCCTCTGTAGTCTGTAGTCTGTATCCTCTTTGCAGCCATTTCTTAATGTTTATATAATTATATTCTCTGATGGTATAAGTACAGACTTGTGTTTTGTGCAGCGTCTCTACTGTACATTGTACATGAGGTGTACAGTAGTTAGCTATGTATGCAGCTGATCCTAGAGTTGAATTGTGGGTGTATAATCAAATCATTGTGAGGTATTTGTGGCCAGATGTAAGGGTTACAGTGGCTTCAACAGAAGCCCTTACTTCCAATAACCGAGCTGCCAACTGCTCGTTGCCCCTGGTTACCAGCCAGGTCTTCTCAGAAATGGACAGCTGTGGTTGTTATGAAATGAGGTTCTAATGTGTCTTTGATGTGTGTGTGTAATGGGGGCTGTAATATCTGACCTCATTAAAGGTTTGGTAATTAGCAATTTATGAGAATTTGTGTACTTCTAGTTGTGGGGGGTGAAGTAAACTGTTCTACATGTGACACCCACACACACACACACACACAGCTCCTGTCGTACATGAGAGCTCAGTTCACATTCTTCCATCAAGGCTACGACCTCCTCCACGAGTTTGACCCCTTCATGAGACAGGTACCCCCTTACATAAACCTTACGCCCACCCCCCTTACACACAAACCTTACGCCCACCCCCCTTACACACAAACCTTACGCCCACCCCCCTTACACATAAACCTTACGCCCACTCCCCCTTACACATACCCTCCGTACCTAGGTGAGCACTCAAGTAGACCTGTTCCAGAAGGAAGCAGTGGAATCTATCAAAGAGATGGACTCCAGACACAGTCTAGTAGCATCACACCACATGGAGGATGGATCACCAGACACCCCCCTACTACCCATGGGCAACCCAACACTGTTAGTTCCAACTTTCTGCATGTGCCCAAAATGTTTGCTGCTCTAAGATATGTATTTACGGTTAGAAAACTGATTTCTTTCGGCCATAACTCAAGTTTGAAATAATTGTGCAATTTCACGTTCTGTAGCTCTATTATACGTGATTTTATCTGATGATGCAATATGACATCACACTCCACCCCCAGGGCCATCGAGAACAGTGGCTACTTGTTCAAGAAGCCACGAGGCAACAGTATCTTCAAGACTTGGTCAAAAAGATGGTTTATTCTCAAGGACAACAAATTGGTGTATCAGTCGGAAAGCAAAGATGAAGAGTACTCCGTGGTAGCTGAGGACATGAGGATGTGTACTGTCAAGTATGCAGACGATTTGGACCGAAGATTCTGCTTTGAGATTGTGACACCATGGCGATCGTGTATGGTACAGGCCAACTCTGACGCACTCCGGAAGAAATGGGTGACTTACATTGAGGCCAGCATCGCCAGGGCCCTCCGTATCAGTGCCAGCAACAAGGTGAGCGGAGGGGATATACATATGTATGTACATAGCGTGAATAGCCATAACTTTAGTGTCGTTGGTCCAATAACGGTAATTTTGATTTTAAAAGCAGATAGCCCTTTCAGATGATGTGTTAAAATCAAAAGTCTATTTCGAGTTTGTTTTTGACAAAAACCACGGGAGGAAAAAGAAAATTATAACACATTCCAAATTGGAACACATCATCTGAAATGAGCTCCTTTAGAAAATCGTAACATTGTTGAATTTCGACCATCTGAACTAAAGTTACATAGCACTTTTAAAGCGTACTAAGGGCCCATAACAATTGTAGCTTATTACCAGAGGCGTATACATGCTTATGTAGTACTCCCTGTAGAAGTTATGTAATAGTAATCATGACCCACCCCACCCCCTATCCAGAAAATGGAGGACGATGACGACTTCCAACGTCGTAGCATGATGGTCATGGATAAGGGAGAGCCCATACAAATGCTGAACGGCTCTCCAACTGGCCCGAGAAAATCGAGTAACAACTATGCGATGGGGTTCGGCTTTTTGAGCGCCCCCGGCAACGACAAGTGTGCCGATTGCGATGGGGAAAACCCCAACTGGGCGAGCATTAACCTGGGAATCATGCTTTGTATAGAGTGCTCTGGTATTCATCGAAGCCTTGGGGTCCATATCTCTAAAGTGAGGTCAGTGACCCTCGACGATTGGGACTCTGATCTACAGAAGGTGAGATCTTATAAGTACGCTAATTATTGTCTACCGTATAGCGGGTATTTTCGTGGGATGAAAACGGTGATTTTTTTCGTTTGACTTCATCTGCACTGCATTACATGCGTTCCGGTAAGCCACGTTTTTGTAGAGGTTAGCTTAATTAACTGCCCACGAAAATTACCCGCTATCCGGTTTTAGTATGACATGCCATACATGTACATGTATACTGCCATACTCAGTAAAGCTGTCTGATTCTTTAATGGGGCACCAAGTAGTCTGTCCTTTTAGTAGATACCTCTATGAAATCTGAGCCCTTTGCTGTGTTTGGAAATAATTATGCAGGAAGTGTAGTACACGCCTGGCTGGTTAAGATCCCTGGCTCTTGTAATACATGTGTACTAACATTATACATTACATCATCGTACGTGTGTTCTTATAATTCTACTTGGCATGCTTTTGTTGTTGGTGTGCGTTAGATCGTGACTAGTTATTTCCTCGTCACTACAGATTATGTGTCAGCTTGGAAACGCTCGAGTAAACGCTATCTACGAGTTCGAAATTCCCATGCATGTCAGAAAACCAACATCAGAAAGTACTCGAGCTGCTCGTGAAACATTCATTCGTTTGAAATACGTTCAACATGCATTCGTTCATCCACATCCAAACTACGAACGTACAGATATTCCCGTACCCCCTCCCACCATCCCTGAACTGTTAGCACCGACACGATCTCCATTGAACCGTCGTAGATCAGGGGAGCCCTCTAAACCAGGGAGTTCCCCTAGATCGCCCACTCGAAGATCGTTTAGTCCATCATTCCTTCGCTCTTCTCCACGGATACAAAAAGGTAGTTTCCACACAATGTCTCTCAGGGCTCCCTCCTCTCGACCTGGATCAGCAGGCCATTCCGACTACTCCACTCCAGCCGATTCTGCAGAAGACTTGCGCCAGACTGGGGAGGACAGGTCGCTTGCAATGCTAGCAGAAAATTTCAAAAAGCTCGAGAAAAGTGGAAAGCTTAAATCCTGGGGCAGTCAGAAACTGGGTGACAAGATTCGTAACACAGCTCGAAGATCATCGCAACGACTCTCTAGTTTCGCTCGAAACAAATTCAGTGAAGCTCGCGTACGGCTAAAACCGAAAGAGAAAGTTGCGGGTGTCCGTGAAGCCTACAGTGATGCAGAGGAGGATGACGACATGGCGACCACTAGCACACCACTCCTCTACAGTATGTCAGCCAGTACTAACAATCTCTCATCTTCATACTCAACCCCTCCTCCAAAACCGCCTAGAACTTTTGTAACGAAACGCATGTCAAGTTCATCTCTAAGCGACGATGAGAATGGACTGTTTAAAGACTCTGACGATTTCTCTGATATTTTATCGGCCATTAAAGAGATGGGGGTACTCTGCAAATCCACTTCCCCCTCACTAGAAAAACTTGATTCTGAAAACGGAATACCAAATGGAAGAATACCTGAAAACGGATTGAATCTGAAAAAGTCGGAAAGTTCCCCTCAACTATCGCACGATAAATTGTTCAATAGCAACGAGCCAGCTGCTAATTTAAAAGGGAATTCCCCTATTCTCACGCCCCTCAATTCGATCGCTGAGGACCAAGACTCTAAACAAGACTCTTCCGAACAAAGCAGTGACTATCTAGGAGTGAGTAACACTAGTGTGAACCTACCATTGACCATGATTGAAACTCCAACTGACATGACTGACGGAGAACGGTTAGTGAGCTCTGTTCCTCTGCGCAGAAAGATGATGCCTCCAGTGTCAGCGTCATTTGACTCTGCCCTTGCCACCTCTGTGCTAACCAACAGTGAAGGAGATATACCAGCCACCATTAAAATCTCAGAAACAAGCGTACACACGAACAATTCAAATCGGTACTCAATTTTATCGACGACAAGTGCTGATTTCTTTAGTGCCGATTCATCCGACGGCTCTGATTCTAAACTGCCCAGTATATCTGTATCTCCCGAGGTTCCACCAACTACTCCAAAAGTCTATCACCTGCGTGCTCCATCAGCTTGCTCTATTGAGGACGAGTGTTTCAGTACTCCGCCCAGTACGCCCACACTTCCCGGTAGCTCTCGAAGTACACTGGACAGGGAAGATAAACCAGCGACTAATCAACTCGAAGATGTCGATCATGTGACTGAGACTCTAAATCTAGATCAATCCAACAAGGAGGAGGGAAAATCGACCAATGAGAATGGAGAACAGCATCACGCTACTGATATCATGCCGTCACAATCCACTCCAAAATCAACACCCACTAAACGCAAGCGCTCTCTCACCGTGTCTGACTATGTACCCATACAGAGCTCACGGACACTGCTTGCAACGACAGTACACAGCAAAGACGATAACTTTAGCACTGAATACAAACAAAAAAATAGTGACAACGAAGATATCTCCCCTGTGTCGTTATTCTCTCAGCAAGACATGCTGGAGATACTGGGCAATGAAGATCCTGCCTCAGGGCAATCACTCGCCATTCCTGAAGAGATTGAGGAAGAGCCTCTAGATGAGGTGGACTTTGAGGGGGCGCCCTGTGAGGATGTGAGTGGCGTGGAGGTGGTGGACATCTCGAAAGAGGTGGTGGTGTGCTGTGAGGGTGAGGGTGTGAGTGGCGTGGAGGTGGTGGTCATACCCGACACTGTGACACCAGATGACGTGAGTATAGTAGTGTTTGTATCACGATTTTTTTTTTTTTGTAGAACAAGAGATTTTAGAAAAAGAGATAAGAATAGCTGCTATATATACTGTAGCTAATGTGTTGACTCAGTAAAACTTTAGTCCTAGTAGTATTGACTTATGTGTGGAGTGCTGTTGATGGTTTAGACTTGTTTGTGGAGTGCTGTTGATGGTTTAGCCTGTGAACACAATGTGTCCAGCACTTGTGTTGTGTACATTGTTTATGTACACATGCAAGGAATGCTTCATTAACTTGTTGTTTGATTGTGCCTATAGTTCCTGCTTTCCGCTGTTGCCGCTAGTAACCTGCCAGGAATACTGTGTGCGCTGGCCCATGGGGGAAAGATCAACTCTACACCTGCCACAGACAAGGCTCCCATTCTACTAGCCATTGAGGCAGTGAGTCAACCATTACTATAATTATAATTAATCATTGCCCAATCTCTGCTTTATAGAGTACGATCTTGATGTTGTCTTTGGTTTGCATAAAACTACATCAATTTATGCAATTGAACTTTGTGGCAGTAAAAAAGGTGTATTTTTTGCACTTGTTCAATCCCCCCCTCCCCCCTCCTATGTACAGGGAAACCCCGTGCTAATCGAGTACTTGTTCCAGAATGGTGCCAAGCTCAACTGTACGGACCGTCATGGCAGAGGGAGCCTCCATTACGCTGTGCTCACTGACCAGTCCAATCTGGTTGTCACTCTACTCAAGAGGGGAGTCAAACCAGAGCTCAAGGACAGCGAGGGAAAGGTGTGTGTGTGTGTGTGTGTGTGTGTGTGTGTGTGTGTGTGTGTGTGTGTGTGTGTGTGTGTGTGTGTGTGTGTGTGTGTGTGTGTGTGTGTATGTGTGTGTGTGTGTGCGTGCGTGCGTGCGTGCGCGCGTGTGTGCGTGCGTCGTTTTATTCCATTGTAATGATGCCTCCCATGCGCTGCATTAACGCTATCTAAGCTTATATAACCAGCTGGTTATAGTAGATCTTGTATATATGTACACTGTATAAGAAATGCTTTCCCACTACACAGGAGGCTATTACTTACGCTCTGGAGAAGGAGAACGGAGACATTGTGACCCTGTGAGTGGTGTGGTGTGGGCGTGTGGGGGTGGTGTGGGCGTCTGTGAGTGGTGTGGTGTGGGCGTGTGGGAATGGTGTGCATGTGTGATACATGTACTGATGTACTAGTGTAGATGTGTTTCATTGCATTCCATGTCCATTGCAATTCAGTCTGTACACTTTTAATTATCATTATAATTACAGTGTATATATAATATTTCCCCAGGCTGAGGATGGTTACATTCAAGGAGCAAGCAGAGCAAGGATCCGACAACAGACAAAGCCAATACTGTGAGTTAACCTGGCTAGCTCAGTACTTAAGTGGGTGAGGGGGGGGGGGCATACCAGGACTCTAGCTGTAGTGTACTGATGTTGAAGCCAGTCGCCTGACTACATTAAACTAGCCTTGTCTACTATTTGTCCAACACCTAACCACCCACACACACACACACACACACACACACACAGTGGAGGAGCTACAGTCCGAGTTCTTCAGAGATATTGAAGTGGCCAGTCTGGTGGATCTGGAGAGATCAAGGAAATCAACTGCTAGTGACTCCTCCTCTGTAGCTAGCAGAGAATCGTAGCTGTGTATTGTGTGTATTGTGTATAATATTGTATTTTAGCAGCTCATTAATTTTTGTGTGTATACAGCGATTATGTGTTTTAGATGTATCGACCCGTTTCAATTACATATGGGATCACCTGACAGGGTTCAGGGAGTTCACACCTCCGAGTTTCAGCGAATTAAATGCTCGAGGCGCTTATTTTTCGCTGCTTTGAAAATAATTAGATCAACTAAAATTAATGCTTTAGTAATTTTTGGCTATGATTATGGCCGGCCGGCACTGCCCACTTGTTGATCAAACATTTTATCCTGTACTTGTGTCTACAGCAATATAAACTAAGAGTCAATTGCAACATGACATGCAGTGTCTAATAAATATAGGGTGGGTGGGGCTGGTCTCCTGCAGCAATTAATGCATGATACTCTCAACATAATGTACATTTGTAAGAATAAATAATTGTTGAGTTACAGCTAGTAGTGCTGTGAGATGAGAAGCAGTCGTCCTGGTCAGTGGGGAGAGGTGGGCAGTCATCCAATAACTCCAATCTTGGTAGAACTTGAAACACCCTGTGTGTCAGTGCAGCAGAGACAACAATTATCATAACTCAATGTGAATGTACACCGCATTTCCATACCATGGATTATCACATAATTAATCAGTAGTTTGGGACTCTTTTATGTTTGTTGGATATACCTGTATCTGTAGTCGGGAGCATCAGCAGCTGGATTGCCCTTCATTGTTAGTGTCTTTAAGAGAGGGTACTTTCTTGCTAAGGACTGCAAATTCGTCATGGAAACAATGTTATTATTAGCAATGGATAGGTGTTCCAGATTTGGTGACATTGGTAGACTTGTAAATGAAGTAATACGATTCCTTGATAAGTTCAAATAAACGCAGCTGGGTAGAGTAACTTTCTTCATACTGGAGAGAGAGTTGTCAATTAGTTGCAGGCGTTTGCATAAGTGCAGTCGATTGAGGCAGCGATGGAAGTTCCTCAACTGATACTCATCTCCAAGATTTTGATACGACAAGTTGACCACCTGAAAATATAAAATATACGATTGTTCTATGGGTATGACTAGTGCAGTACCTCTGTGTGTTCCCAATCCTCTGAAACATTTCTGTAATCTTTCCAATCAAGACTTCTCTTACAGTACATGACTGAGTGAGATGCGTACTGCGAGGTGACGTTACGAGGACCCTCTCTGACTCGTGGAGAATGGAGAGCACTTCCTCTGAGTGTGTACTCGCCCTCAGTTCTTGCAACCTGTCTGTCAGAAGGATCTGGGTTGGTGTTTAGCTCAAACCATCTGCTGAACTGGTAGTTAGAGCTGGGAAGATTCTGCAATATACAATGAGGAATAAATAAATCTTATAAATCTATAGCTATACATGTATAAAAACAGTTAAATTACTATTGAACAGCTATACATGCAGGGTCAGCATGATAATCTCACAAGCCTTTCGATCACACTTCTTGGGGGGCCCGGCCACCTAGCAGCTATCAGTTCAGCTAGGTGCATTGTAGTGCCCTATATGCTACCACCGAGTAATGGACTTACCTTGGCCAAGAGTGAGTGTTGTTGAGAGGTGCCGTCATCTTGATGAAGGACGAGGGAGGTCTGCCTCAGTAGAGTGTGGTGTGCTGGGTCGCTGGACTGCATCTCACTATATATCTTGCACAACTTGACAGCACACATCTATGTAGAGCAATAATGAGTTCACACCAAACCTTGTTAATACCCTTAGTGCAAACGAAAAAGAAGTACTTTGTAACTGCATGGTTTACCTTTTCCTTCACATAATCCATTAAAACATACATTATCTTTGTCGCTCTCAATTATATAAGCTGAAACAATGGCAAGCAGATCATAATATAATTATGATGAGCCAATTCAGTGCCAACGGCTTACGTTAAAAAAAAAAGCGATCTGGCCAGAAACTGCTTAGGGGATAAGTACTACTTTTTAAGGTAGCATAAGTACTGCTTTTTGAAGGCAGCATAAGTACTACTTTTTAAGGTAGCATAAGTACTACTTTTTAGGGTAGCATAAGGTACTGCTTTCGAGGGCAGCATAAAGTACACTACACCTAGCAGTGCATACTGAGAGTTACAGAACTCCGGATAAAGTAGCGCTCTGATGGCAGATGCCGGTTTCCCGACACCCAACCACCAGATCCGGAGCCCCATGAATAACCACAAGCGCTACTTTGGGTCACCGGAAGTGGTTTGTATAAAGTAGGCAGTGAATCATTGCAAGGTGCAGGGACAAGCCCCTCCCTCTCACTCTCTAGCCACACCTCTCTTGAGAAATGAAGGAATGTTATTTGACACTCACAGTGCTGGCTAGAGGACCTGGTACACAACACAAGGCCTTAAGGAGGGTAAATCTACTCTTGTCAGTAAAATATCGAATATGACTTTATATGTACCCCATATTCTCGTACAGACAACACCTCTCCAAGCATACTATTACAATATTAAGAACCATGGACAATTTGGAGGACCCTTTATCGTACCTACCGGACCCTCCTGACGAGCCGTTGCCTAGCGACTGTTGTGGCACAGGGTGCACTCCATGCGTTATGGACATCTACCACGATGAGCTGCAAACATGGACGACACTGGTTGCCATGACACCACTGGAAAGAGCCGCTTGGAGACGTGAAAAACTGGGACGTTTAGAGGGAAGAGAGTTGCCTGTCAAGTCTGCATTGTCTACAAATGAGTTCACAGCACTTACGGTGAAGGATATTGTACAAGTTACAGAGGATTCATTTGTGTACACTATATCTCTGCCTGAGGGTCGTTGCCTGGGTTACCAGCCTGGCCAGCACTGCATACTCAGGGGAGTGATACCCTAACCCTTCCATCTATTGTGGTACTAAACATAATTTTAACTGAGTATCATGCTCTTGCCTATAATTATATTAATTTGCCCCCCCCCCCCCCCAGGATCTCAGATTCATTTGTAATTCTGATGACTTCGCCCCTCCTACATTTTTAATTTGCCCAATTCGCCCCCCTGATCCAAATTCCTGGATGCATCCCTGGGTACCCAAGCTTACTAGTGTTAATATTTCTACAGGGGGTTTGTTGATTCTTCCGAATGCTCTGTGACTAGACAGTACACACCCATCTCTCCACCGGATGAAGATGGTTCCTTTGCTGTGCTTATCAAGGTGAGCAGCCAGCACACACAGTATGCCATAATGGTTAGTATCTGCATGTCCTATAATAGTCTCTCTACAGTTGTACAAAGATGGACGTGTGTCGGAGGTGATTAGAGCGTGGGCGGTGGGAACAGTGACTGAATGGAAGGGGCCGTTTGGTGGACTCAACTACAAGCCAAACAAGGTACGAATATTAGGTAGTTACAATAATCAGTGTAGTTTGGGTTTAATTAATTATCATTTTTTAGGTTGTCCATGTAAATAGATATGGAGGCTGGAGCTAACTAACTTCTGTATAACACACACACACACACACAGTACAGACACACCCCCCACACACACACAGTACAGACACACACACCCCCCCACACACACACACACAGTACAGACACCCCCCCCCCACACACACAGTACAGACACACACCCCCCCCCCACACACACAGTACAGACACATTGGCATGCTGGCCTGTGGGACCGGGATAGCACCCATGATTCAAGTCATCAGAACAATCATTGAGAACGAGGCTGACGACACCTTCATACATCTTGTCTATTCCTCCAGCACACAACACACTGTCCTACTAAAGAAAGAACTTGACAAATACACTGCTTATTGGAACTTTAGATCACTGTACGTACTTAGCAAGGCTTCTGAACAAGACACTAAAGCTGATCCAGGACTGATGAAGTATGGAGATAAAGTACACTATGGGAGACTAGACTGTGAGGTGGTGGGCAGGGAAATGCCTCGGGCATGTACAGAGAGTCATGTGCTGATCTGTGGAACTAGGTCATTCGACAAAGACATGATAAACCATCTTAGTAAGATAGGCTATTCCAAAAACATGTATCACAAATTTTAATTTAAATGGAGAGTCAACATTTTTTTAGTTCGTACCATAATCAAATGCAACAAGTTATATTATGAATGCTGCACGGTACGCGTGGTGGAGGTGGCTCTGAGTTAGAGGAGGACTCACTGAGAACCCTAATCTACTAATCCACCACCCTAACCACTAAGCCACACCTATTCTTCCCAAAGCTATCATTCATCACATTTATTATGCTCAGAGTTATTTTATTGTTTTACAGCAGATTCCAGATTTGTAGAAAATTAATAATTATAATAACCCTAGATGCATGTACAATAAAATAAAAAAAAATTAGGAATACATAAATTAGAATATTGATTGTTCTACATAGTTCACAATAGTCGTCCTAAGATAAGCACATCTTCGGGTGGTGATCCTTTACCAGATGCATCGGCATCCAATCTGAGTATCTTGAAACCGATCTTCTTATAGAATTTCTTTGCACGTTCGTTTTGGGCGTTCATTTCCAGATGTACACCATGAGACCCTGCAGCAGGCAAGAGCATCAAGTGCACAGTTGTGAGCTATTGAAACCAGCTACTTGGAGGAACACTACAGGCTCTTATATATACTTAAAATATACTTGTGAGGCTTGCTTAAATATGAATATGTTTTACGTACAAGGCAAACTACATCACAACAAGATAATTCCCAGATGGACAGATAACCTTTAGCCTTGAGAGTGGCGAGGAGCGTCTTGAGCATACGTGTGCCCACTCCTTGTCCTTGTGCCCTCTTCATGAGGTCGATGTGCATGTGAGAGGGGTAGTCACGCTGGAGACGAGGCGGGAGGAAGAAGCTAGGCCGGAACAAATCCTCAAGCAACTCCTGCAAAGGACATGGTAACAGCTAGTACATAAATTTTAATTTGCTGCAATTTGTGTTTTAGGCTTTTAGAGAGCAATGTCATCGTGTGAGTATAACTTTATGTACTTTTTTTCCTATAATAGTATACACTGCAAAACTTCAACTATAGCACACAAATAACATGCTCACGACTTATAAGACCTAGAACAGTACCTCCTCCGGGTTGGGTCCCTTCTCTCTGACCTCCAGAGGGGGAACTGGGTAGTCGTTGGTGACGAGTGGTAGCCACTCCTCCAGGTACGCCTTGTAGAAAGCCTGAGAGTCTAGCGTGGCCAACATGTAGCCGCACACACCCAGAGCATCCTCCAGAACAAAGCAGAGGTCAGGGCTGAGGGTGAGGTATGGACCAACAAACCTGGGGGGGAGGGGGGTTGAAATAAGTTATGAACAAAAAACCATAATGGATTGTGTAACGATATGGGAACGAAGTGCGAACAGGTTAGTGAACTGAGAATGTATTGTCTAAGTGATCTCATGAATGCCCTCCTAGTGATATACAAGCATAAGTACAGTACAATGTTTATAATCAATACGTGTCATCATGTACGTGATAAGCGAACAGCTACTACACAACGTACTGTACATGGTATGATAAGCAGCTCACCTGTCTCCCAGCATGTTAGGAAAGTTGGGGAAGTCCCTTGTTGCATCCCGCCCACTGTTTCCCGTCTCCAGGCAGGTCTGATAGACGAGGGCCTTGTCGTCAAGACGATACGGGCGTATGGTGTATATCACAGGGGAGGGGGGCTCGGGAGGAGTGTGACCACGCCCATAAAGCTTCTTAGAGCCTCGAACTTGAGGAAGTAGCCGCTAGAGGGGAACGAGGGCAAAGGTCACACAACCAAGGCCTAACTGGAGGGGGGTCACTGAACATGAGAGGCCTTTAGCATAAATTGCTTAAGAACCAGAAAAAACCAGTTTCCACTTGAATGAAGATTGTTTTCTAAGAACCAGAAAACCATACCTATTCTACAGTGGAACCTCTGAACAAACCCTCCGCCTTTATAAGCTTTAACAAGATCAGAGGCTCCACTGTAACCATGGTTTTGAACCACCATCAAAGGTACAAAATCACAAATTATTTTTTCAATACATTGTAGATACAACAATTCAAAAACAAGCATTTTGCAAAAAACAGAAGGTGAGAATGGAAATGAGAGTGAGTTGTTGTCTATGACAACTGTTGAGAGATAATAATTATTCTGATAATTCATAAAGTGATTTTTTAAGTAGTTTCTTTATTGCTGAATCAACTGTTAATTAAATTGTGGTTGATGATTAAAATTATTATTATTAATTATTAATTAAACAATTATTGTGAGAATGAATTTAAGCTAGAGCAGAAATTATTAACAACTTAACAAGAATAGAGTGTTTGTTACAGCAGTAATCACCAGCACCAGAGAGAGCATCCAAGAGAGAGACAAGCACCACACACACACACACACACACACCACATAAGGGGCCACCTGCCTAAACAGCCCTCAGGCTAATTATTATTATTAGATTAGAATGGTGTGTCCATGTTGTGTATCGGCACACAGTGGCAGACGTTATACATCGCGTGCTACACAGTGGTTAGGGGGGAGAGAGAAAGCCCAACGGTTACCTTCCATACCAGAATAATCATATAGAATAAGGGATTCGACTACATGCATACCGTAGTTGATTAATTACAGCGCCACTCTAATTATACGAAATTTAAATAATTATTTCTCCCTATATCACCATACGTTCATTTGGTACATATCGTATAAGCGCGAAATTTTCGAGTCATTTGAATTTCGTGAAATGGCCTCTAAAAGCATTTCGTTGGAATAAATTTGCGCTATTTGGTCAAATCATAGATAAAAGAGAAAGGGATTGGCAACAGAATGCACTTCCGGTACCATCCGTGTTTCGCCTCGAGGCTTACTTCTAACGTGGGAGTCTAAACATGAATAATTCATGAGAATTGTTTTTGCCGTCTGTAAAAAAGTCTACAAGCAGTTCTACTGCTAAACATCAACTTCACCTCATTTGTGTGGCGATTTGGGACATAGCACACTACTTAGTAACACAACCTTAGCTATAGGAACACAAGCATGAAAAAGCCTCTGACAGAGGCTCTCTGTACCTCTAGCTACTTCACGAAAACCAAGATTATATTCTAAATGATACCTACCATCAGGGGGCATGTGTTTAAGTTGGAGGGGTCTTTGAGAAGTAGGCATTAGACACAATAAGTTTCCCGGGTTTTCGCGGGAGTTTTAGGGCGAAACACGGATGGTTTCAGGCCCATCTGTGTACATTCAATGTAAAAGCATCACGTGAACTGCCCCCGTTGCCAATCCCTTTCTCTTCTATCTATGATCAAATGACGTTGCGTCTTCTGTTAGATATAAGCATTTCGTGGACCTAATTTTCACGGATTGCTAACCCACGAAAACAGCGAAAATTAAGTCCTTCGAAAATTTTGTGCTGTACGGTTGTCTTGCAATGTCTGGCGCTGTAATGTACATCAACTACGGTGGAGATAGAGGCCTACATACCTGCATTTCAGCTGTGATTCCGCCCCTAGGAACATGGGGCTCATGGTCTGGGTTGACATCACTCCCACCAGCCTCTGTGCGGTGGAGGGAATGCCAAGGATTAGTGAAGGCCATTGTAAACATGTCTTAATTGCACAGCTGGCAGCCATTAGACAATCACACACCCACACAACATGGTATCGAAACAATAACAAGATTTTATACGTCATCTAAACTTGTAAAAAGCTGACACATTATCAAACAATTGCTTCCTTTGCAAAGACTATACATGTACACACTGTATAGCGAGTATATTTCGAGGGCATAAATGTTTGCGATTTTCGTTGATAAAGCATGTACCGCGAACATTTATACCCTCACATGCATGCATACTGTAAAAAGGCTACAGTTGAGCCTCGGTTATCCGAATCCCGGTTATCCGAATCCTCGATTATCCGAATGCTAGAGCATAGTGCAATCTGAGCATGCGCAGTAGGAAATTGCCCACGTGGCTGGCAAAAAGAAGCCAGCTGGCATGTTTTGATTATCCGAATATTTCACTTACCCGAATGGGCCCGGGGACAAAGGTGTTCGGATAACCGAGGCTCAACTGTACTATTAAATCTGCAAAAATCTTTCTAATGGCATTTTCCGCAAAACTTTATATATACCCTCAAAATATACACGCTATATGGTACATGTACACACACAAGATGCTTACCCAACCAGGCCACATAAGAGTCCAGGAGCATTGTGGTCTCCTTGGCATCCCAGCTGTACTGGTAGAGGTCATAGAGGAGTGGGCGGTTGGGGATGGTGGTCAGGTGAGCATACATGTCACTGACGCACGCACATACAGTATGAAACTTCTTAGCTCTTTCACACCAGCGAGAGACCTGGGGAGGGGGGGGGGGAGAAAAGGCCAATCAATATGTAGGCAGCATAATTATCATGTACTGTACACATAAGTTTATAATAAAGACATGCTGCAGCTGCCAATAGTGGTTACTGGTAGTGGAAATAACTTCTAAGCCATTGCACAACTGCTAACAGCTGCTAGGGTGTCAGGTGATCAGCTACTTCACATGGTAATACATAATCACATGATACAATACAATTAGACACCCCATTAGTACATATGTAGCTCACATCGACTAAGTTCATCCCTTCCTCCAGAGGAGAGTCGCATGTTTCACCGTCACTCTGCAGTCCATCGTCCGGCTCCATTCTCTCCACACTCCTCACACCACCGCCCACTCCACCCACGCAGTCCACTGGTTCACACCCCTTCAACTTCTCGTAGCTCTGCAGCAAACTATACCCGGGCGCATTCTCTTTAAGCCAGCAAAACTCCTTCAAAACGTGCAAGGCCTGTTCCCCGTGCTGGTGGGGAAGGAAAAAATAGTCTACCATTAGACAGAGATCTTTGAATGTGAATTGCTCTGATATAGAAGCCTCTTCAATAGCGCCCTCCACTCTAGGTGGTGAGGGCACACCCATTGCACTACTGCCTATTTCTTCCTGATCAGAGCAGCCCATTTGTTCAGCATCTATTGCCTTGGCTATGGACTCGGCATCTTTCACGGGTTTATAGTGTTCTGGTTTGCGTCGTGGGATTTTGAACTCTGCGAACCAATCCTTGAGAGAAGCTACCAGTGCCAATTTGGGGTCGTAAAATGAATCGCCGTTCCCACTACGTGCGCATTCCTTAGATTTTATATCACTTGAAATATCCAGCGAGGTTAGGTCCGGTGATTCTTCCATCTCGAGCAGCATGGCTTGTCTTGTTGGGGAGGCTCTTTTGTTGAGAGTATTGGAGCACTTGCTCCACTGGGCTAGGGTGTGTATGGCCACATAGTTGGCACCGTATTCACAGTTTGGGTTTGTTACTACACCGCGAAGTTTTTGTAGTAGACCTACGGATCGTCCGTCGTATGGACCGAGGAATAATCGGCGTTGATCGTAGTCGTTGGCGTGGATATTGTCCCAGATGACAGGTGGACGTTTAATGACTGCCGACAATTCTTCAATGGACTCGACTGATATGACCTTTGATATGACCTTAGGACCTGTAAAGAAAACGAAACACAATCACTATAACTACAGAGTTGTAGCCGTATCGAAACAATGGAATGGTACAAGTAGTGACTCAGCTGTTCTATTGTACACATGTAGTTAAGAGAAAAAGGGAGTGCTAGTGTTTATGGTTAAGAATGCAAAAACAATCATTGCTCTGTTAGTAAACCCCAGACTGAATGGAGTCCCTACAAGATTGCACACACACACAATCACATGAGGGGAGTAGAGATCAAAGGATTGGCTGATATCGCATGAAACTTGATCTACAACAACTTTTAAAAATGTAATATAATAATAATTATCACGGAAATTAGTCTAACTTTCTGATAAGATGAAAGGCTCAGAGGTCATGACTGTAATGCCACTAATTGTTGACCTCACCTGTCCACATGATATCAATGTCAGGGTGCAGCTCGGCTCCAATGTGTAGCAGATACTGGGAGTCTGCCACGGTGGGTAGTGCCCGGGAGGCACAATATTCTGTGAGGGAGGGGTTATAAGATAATGGTGTAGATGAGGGGTTAAACGCCAATAGCATGTTTAACTCGTAACGTACAACACTGATGATTCAGACATGTGGAACAGAAAATGCACAATACAAGAAGTTAGGCATAACAAGAGATTAAGTGCTGCAATTAGTTGGACACAGTTGGTAGGTCACCTGTTGGACAGAATAGGAATGCCTCAGGGCGCTCCAGGTGTGTGTACATGTCGTTAGTGATGGTCACTTGAGCATGAGCAAAGGAGGGGAACACTTTCTCATCGGCAGGACACATGTCAGACTCTATGTCATCAAATAGCATGGAAAACGATTTGCAGCCTAGAGCAGCCACCTGGATGAGGAGGGGGCGGGGGTTAGGCACATACACTTGTGGAAAACCAAAATAAATTTCGGATGTACATCAAGGATTTACAATAATTATAGCTCAACTATAGGATATGTTATTAGCTCAACTAGGCTGGACAAATATGAACAATAGCGTATGGAAATGTCAGTGCCAAGAGAGTTAACTAGGTGGTGGGCATGCACACGTGAGATCACCTGATCCAGTTTTCTCTTGAGTAATGTGACATCTTCACAACTGGAGAAGGTGATATCGAGTCCCGGGGCAATGGCGTATATAAACAGTACCCCTCTGTCCCTGCACTCCTGGATGAGCAGGGAGAGAGTGTTGGCCTCCTCCAGGGTGTAAAGGTCACGCCAGTATGCACGATGCTTGTCATCGTCTTTAGGGGCGTACAGGTACACGTTGAGTCCCCACACCGACATACTGTGTGTGTGTGTGGGTGGGGTGTGATGTAGCTACATAGATTATGTACAAACGAATAATTTATATTGTGCTGGCAATAATTATGTCAAATCTCTTTTGCTTTGATGCACAGAAACTACTTATTTATTGCTGTACGCTGTTAAAAATATTACTTACTGAGTGAATAGATCACACCTCTGCTCATGGCTCCATGGTCGTCCATAGAAGCCTGCACACACACAGGGACTAGTTACACACACACAGAGAGCATTGCCTTGCATGCCATGTCCCATATAATTATAATTATAAAAATTAATAATAAAAAAAATAATTATGCATTTAATAATTATTTGTGGATTTGTCATATTTAATAGAGCGAATGCAATAAATCCACAGAAACACATGCAATACTGCACATAAGGCCTGTATCTAAACAGCTACAGTGTAATTAAATAGCTTAAAAATACAAGCATAGCCGGCCACAGGCGCTACTGTACATCATGATAATTATGACGTTTGTTACCTTCAACCACTCCACATAGAAATTGTCTTTGACTTCTTGCCGCCATCTGATGTATATCACACACTGTTATCTGTCTACAGACATGTTTATAAGCTTCAACAACAATTTTATTGCACACACGATGCGTAATAAAAATATACCAGCTTCGCTGTCGAGTTGACCTTTGAACCCTTGTCAGACCGGATTGACTACTTTACAATATTTCATTCAAATGTACTGTCTATACTCTTAATTAGAATGACTGTTGAAAATAATGTTTATAACATGAACTTGAGTTTTGTTGGGGATACATACAAGTGACATGCACACACACCATTCATACACATGTGCACATAAAACACGTATGTAATCACAAATAAATCAAGGCAACAGAAAAGTCCTTCCTGGCACTGTAACGCTGATAAACGGTTCAAAAGAGAGTACATATAAAGAGAGCCTTAACATGAAAGAGGTAGAAAAGACAAAGTTACAATAGTAGAAAAACAGTACTAGCTACTCACATCGTTCGTGGTTGATTGTGTTGAGGAGATGGGCGTGATCGGGGCAGGCTGCTGTTGCGTGTAATGATTTGTCATAGAATAAGAAGCACCATTAACGGGACTATACACCATCGAGGGGTACTGTTGTTGGACGTATGTGGGTGTGGTCAATAGCGGCCCCAGCTGTACAAAATACGGTGAACTAGATGCTTGCGGTGAGAGGGGGTGGGCAGGCCAGTTGGCATCCACCCAGTTTCGATACTCGTCAACTTCAGCCGATACTTGAATAATTCCCCCCCCCTGATCCAAAATCCTGGATGCAGCCCTGGGTACCCAAGCTTACTAGTGTTAATATTTCTACAGGGGGTTTGTTGATTCTTCTGAATGCTCTGTGACTAGACAGTACACACCAATCTCTCCACCGGATGAAGATGGTTCCTTTGCTGTGCTTATCAAGGTGAGCAGCCAGCACACACAGTATGCCATAATGGTTAATATCTGCATGTCCTATAATAGTCTCTCTACAGTTGTACAAAGATGGACGTGTGTCGGAGGTGATTAGAGCGTGGGCGGTGGGAACAGTGACTGAATGGAAGGGGCCGTTTGGTGGACTCAACTACAAGCCAAACAAGGTACGAATATTAGGTAGTTACAATAATCAGTGTAGTTTGGGTTTAATTAATCATCATTTTAGGTTGTCCATGTAAATAGATATGGAGGCTGGAGCTAACTAACTTCTGTATAACACACACACACACACAGTACAGACACACACAGTACAGACACACACACCCCCCCACACACACACACACAGTACAGACACCCCCCCCCACACACACAGTACAGACACACACACCCCCCCACACACACAGTACAGACACATTGGCATGCTGGCCTGTGGGACCGGGATAGCACCCATGATCCAAGTCATCAGAACAATCATTGAGAACGAGGCTGACGACACCTTCATACATCTTGTCTATTCCTCCAGCACACAACACACTGTCCTACTAAAGAAAGAACTTGACAAATACACTGCTTATTGGAACTTTAGATCACTGTACGTACTTAGCAAGGCTTCTGAACAAGACACTAAAGCTGATCCGGGACTGATGAAGTATGGAGATAAAGTACACTATGGGAGACTAGACTGTGAGGTGGTGGGCAGGGAAATGCCTCGGGCATGTACAGAGAGTCATGTGCTGATCTGTGGAACTAGGTCATTCGACAAAGACATGATAAACCATCTTAGTAAGATAGGCTATTCCAAAAACATGTATCACAAATTTTAATTTTAATGGAGAGTCAACATTTTTTTAGTTCGTACCATAATCAAATGCAACAAGTTATATTATGAATGCTGCATGGTACGCGTGGTGGAGGTGGCTCTGAGTTAGAGGAGGACTCACTGAGAACCCTAATCTACTAATCCACCACCCTAACCACTAAGCCACACCTATTCTTCCCAAAGCTATCATTCATTATGCTCTTCTATACCCAGAGTTATTTTATTGTTTACAGTGGATTCCAGATTTGTAGAAAATTGATAATTATATAATAACCCTAGATGCATGTACAATAAAATTAAAAAATTTTAGGAATACATAAATTAGAATATTGATTGTTCTACATAGTTCACAATAGTCGTCCTAAGATAAGCACATCTTCGGGTGGTGATCCTTTACCAGATGCATCGGCATCCAATCTGAGTACCTTGAAACCGATCTTCTTATAGAATTTCTTTGCACGTTCGTTTTGGGCATTCATTTCCAGATGTACGCCATGAGACCCTGCAGCAGGCAAGAGCATCAAGTGCGGTGAGCCATTGAAACCAGCCACTTGGAGGAACACTACAGGCTCTTAAATGAAACAATCCGTATAATAATTATACTTATAATATACTTGTGAGGCTTGCTTAAATATGAATATATTTACGTACAAGGCAAACTACAACAGAATTAACACAACAAGACAATTCTCAGATGGGGACGAACAACCTTTAGCCTTGAGAGTGGCGAGGAGTGTCTTGAGCATGCGTGTGCCCACTCCTTGTCCCTGAGCCCTCTTCATGAGGTCGATGTGCATGTGAGAGGGGTAGTCACGCTGGAGACGAGGCGGGAGGAAGAAGCTAGGCCGGAACAAATCCTCGAGCAACTCCTACAAAGGACATGGTAACAGCTAGTACATAAATTTTAATTTGCTGCAATTTGTGTTTTAGGCTTTTAGAGAGCAATGTCATCGTGTGAGTATAACTTTAATGTAATTTTTTTCCTATAATAGTATACACTGCAAAACTTCAACTATAGTACACAAATAACATGCTCACGACTTATAAGACCTAGAACAGTACCTCCTCCGGGTGGGGTCCCTTCTCTCTGACCTCCAGAGGGGGAACTGGGTAGTCGTTGGTGACGAGTGGTAGCCACTCCTCCAGGTACGCCTTGTAGAAAGCCTGAGAGTCTAGCGTGGCCAACATGTAGCCGCACACACCCAGGGCATCCTCCAGAACAAAGCAGAGGTCAGGGCTGAGGGTGAGGTATGGACCAACAAACCTGGAAGGGGGGGGGGTTGATAAACAGAAAACCATAATGGATTATGTAAATGATATGGGAACGAAGTGCGAACAGGTTAGTAAACTGAGAATGATTGTCTAAGTGATCTCATGAATGCCCTCCTGGTGATATACAAGCATAAGTACAGTGCAAGCTGTGGACGCAAAAAAATGTTTATAATCAATACTTGTCATCATGTACATGATAAGCGAACAGCTACTACACAACGTCCTGTACATGCATGTATGATAAGCAGCTCACCTGTCTCCCAGCATGTTAGGGAAGTTGGGGAAGTCCCCTGTTGCATCCCGCCCACTGTTTCCCGTCTCCAGGCAGGTCTGATAGACGAGGGCCTTGTCGTCAAGACGATACGGGCGTATGGTGTATATCACAGGGGAGGGGGGCTCGGGAGGAGTGTGACCACGCCCATAAAGCTTCTTAGAGCCTCGAACTTGAGGAAGTAGCCGCTAGAGGGGAACGAGGGCAAAGGTCACACAACCAAGGCCTAACTGGAGGGGGGTCACTGAACATGAGAGGCCTTTAGCATAAATTGCTTAAGAACCAGAAAAAACCAGTTTCCACTTGAATGAAGATTGTTTTCTTTAAGAACCAGAAAACCATACCTATTCTACAGTGGAACCTCTGAACAAACCCTCCGCCTTTATAAGCTTTAACAAGATCAGAGGTTCCACTGTAACCATGGTTTTGAACCACCATCAAAGGTACAAAATCACAAATTATTTTTTCAATACATTGTAGATACAACAATTCAAAAACAAGCATTTTGCAAAAAACAGAAGGTGAGAATGGAAATGAGAGTGAGTTGTTGTCTATGACAACTGTTGAGAGATAATAATTATTCTGATAATTCATAAAGTGATTTTTTAAGTAGTTTCTTTAATTGCTGAATCAACTGTTAATTAAATTGTGGTTGATGATTAAAATTATTATTATTAATTATTAATTAAACAATTGTTGTGAGAATGAATTTAGCTAGAGCAGAAATTATTAACAACTTAACAAGAATAGAGTGTTTGTTACAGCAGTAATCACCAGCACCAGAGAGAGCATCCAAGAGAGAGACAAGCACCACACACACACACACACACACACCACATAAGGGGCCACCTGCCTAAACAGCCCTCAGGCTAATTATTATTATTAGATTAGAATGGTGTGTCCATGTTGTGTATCGGCACACAGTGGCAGACGTTATACATCGCGTGCTACACAGTGGTTAGGGGGGAGAGAGAAAGCCCAACGGTTACCTTCCATACCAGAATAATCATATAGAATAAGGGATTCGACTACATGCATACCGTAGTTGATTAATTACAGCGCCACTCTAATTATACGAAATTTAAATAATTATTTCTCCCTATATCACCATACGTTCATTTGGTACATATCGTATAAGCGCGAAATTTTCGAGTCATTTGAATTTCGTGAAATGGCCTCTAAAAGCATTTCGTTGGAATAAATTTGCGCTATTTGGTCAAATCATAGATAAAAGAGAAAGGGATTGGCAACAGAATGCACTTCCGGTACCATCCGTGTTTCGCCTCGAGGCTTACTTCTAACGTGGGAGTCTAAACATGAATAATTCATGAGAATTGTTTTTGCCGTCTGTAAAAAAGTCTACGAGCAGTTCTACTGCTAAACATCAACTTCACCTCATTTGTGTGGCCATTTGGGACATAGCACACTACTTAGTAACACAACCTTAGCTATAGGAACACAAGCATGAAAAAGCCTCTGACAGAGGCTCTCTGTACCTCTAGCTACTTCACGAAAACCAAGATTATATTCTAAATGATACCTACCATCAGGGGGCATGTGTTTAAGTTGGAGGGGTCTTTGAGAAGTAGGCATTAGACACAATAAGTTTCCCAGGTTTTCGCGGGAGTTTTAGGGCGAAACACGGATGGTTTCAGGCCCATCTGTGTACATTCAATGTAAAAGCATCACGTGAACTGCCCCCGTTGCCAATCCCTTTCTCTTCTATCTATGATCAAATGACGTTGCGTCTTCTGTTAGATATAAGCATTTCGTGGACCTAATTTTCACGGATTGCTAACCCACGAAAACAGCGAAAATTAAGTCCTTCGAAAATTTTGTGCTGTACGGTTGTCTTGCAATGTCTGGCGCTGTAATGTACATCAACTACGGTGGAGATAGAGGCCTACATACCTGCATTTCAGCTGTGATCCCGCCCCTAGGAACATGGGGCTCATGGTCTGGGTTGACATCACTCCCACCAGCCTCTGTGCGGTGGAGGGAATGCCAAGGATTAGTGAAGGCCATTGTAAACATGACTTAATTGCACAGCTGGCAGCCATTAGACAATCACACACCCACACAACATGGTATCTATTCACTAGAAACAATAACAAGATGTTATACGTCATCTAAACTTGTAAAAAGCTGACACATCAAACAATTGCTTCCTTTGCAAAGACTATACATGTACACACTGTATAGCGAGTATAATTATTTCGAGGGTATAAATGTTTGCGGTTTTCGTTGATAAAGCATGTACCGCGAACATTTATACCCTCACATGCATGCATACTGTAAAAAGGCTACTATTAAATCTGCAAAAATCTTTCTAATGGCACTTTCCGCAAACTTTATATATACCCTCAAAATATACACGCTATATGGTACATGTACACACACAAGATGCTTACCCAACCAGGCCACATAGGAGTCCAGGAGCATTGTGGTCTCCTTGGCATCCCAGCTGTACTGGTAGAGGTCATAGAGGAGTGGGCGGTTGGGGATGGTGGTCAGGTGAGCATACATGTCACTGACGCACGCACATACAGTATGAAACTTCTTAGCTCTTTCACACCAGCGGGAGACCTGGGGAGGGGGGGGGGGAGAGAAAAGGCCAATCAATATGTAGGCAGCATAATTATCATGTACTGTACACATAAGTTTATAATAAGGACATGCTGCAGCTGCCAATAGTGGTTACTGGTAGTGGAAATAACTTCTAAGCCATTGCACAACTGCTAACAGCTGCTAGGGTGTCAGGTGATCAGCTACTTCACATGGTAATACATAATCACATGATACAATACAATTAGACACCCCATTAGTACATATGTAGCTCACATCGACTAAGTTCATCCCTTCCTCCAGAGGAGAGTCGCATGTTTCACCGTCACTCTGCAGTCCATCGTCCGGCTCCATTCTCTCCACACTCCTCACACCACCGCCCACTCCACCCACGCAGTCCACTGGTTCACACCCCTTCAACTTCTCGTAGCTCTGCAGCAAACTATACCCGGGCGCATTCTCTTTAAGCCAGCAAAACTCCTTCAAAACGTGCAAGGCCTGTTCCCCGTGCTGGTGGGGAAGGAAAAAATAGTCTACCATTAGACAGAGATCTTTGAATGTGAATTGCTCTGATATAGAAGCCTCTTCAATAGCACCCTCCACTCTAGGTGGTGAGGGCACACCCATTGCACTACTGCCTATTTCTTCCTGATCAGAGCAGCCCATTTGTTCAGCATCTATTGCCTTGGCTATGGACTCGGCATCTTTCACGGGTTTATAGTGTTCTGGTTTGCGTCGTGGGATTTTGAACTCTGCGAACCAATCCTTGAGAGAAGCTACCAGTGCCAATTTGGGGTCGTAAAATGAATCGCCGTTCCCACTACGTGCGCATTCCTTAGATTTTATATCACTTGAAATATCCAGCGAGGTTAGGTCCGGTGATTCTTCCATCTCGAGCAGCATGGCTTGTCTTGTTGGGGAGGCTCTTTTGTTGAGAGTATTGGAGCACTTGCTCCACTGGGCTAGGGTGTGTATGGCCACATAGTTGGCACCGTATTCACAGTTTGGGTTCGTTACTACACCGCGAAGTTTTTGTAGTAGACCTACGGATCGTCCGTCGTATGGACCGAGGAATAATCGGCGTTGATCGTAGTCGTTGGCGTGGATATTGTCCCAGATGACAGGTGGGCGTTTAATGACTGCCGACAATTCTTCAATGGACTCGACTGATATGACCTTCGATATGACCTTAGGACCTGTAAAGAAAACGAAACACAATCACTATAACTACAGAGTTGTAGCCTTATCGAAACAATGGAATGGTACAAGTAGTGACTCAGCTGTTCTATTGTACACATGTAGTTAAGAGAAAAGGGAGTGCTAGTGTTTATGGTAAAGAATGCAAAAACAATCATTGCTCTGTTAGTAAACCCCAGACTGAATGGAGTCCCTACAAGATTGCACACACACACAATCACATGAGGGGAGTAGAGATCAAAGGATTGGCTGATATCCATGAAACTTGATCTACAACAACTTTTAAAAATGTAATATAATAATAATTATCACGGAAATTAGTCTGATAAGATGAAAGGCTCAGAGGTCATGACTGTAATGCCACTAATGTGTTGACCTCACCTGTCCACATGATATCAATGTCAGGATGCAGCTCGGCTCCAATGTGTAGCAGATACTGGGAGTCTGCCACGGTGGGTAGTGCCCGGGAGGCACAATATTCTGTGAGGGAGGGGTTATAAGATAATGGTGTAGATGAGGGGTTAAACGCCAATAGCATGTTTAGCATGTTTAACTCGTAACGTACAACACTGATGATTCAGACATGTGGAACAGAAAATGCACAATACAAGAAGTTAGGCATAACAAGTGATTAAGTGCTGCAATTAGTTGGACACAGTTGGCAGGTCACCTGTTGGACAGAATAGGAATGCCTCAGGGCGTTCCAGGTGTGTGTACATGTCGTTAGTGATGGTCACTTGAGCATGAGCAAAGGAGGGGAACACTTTCTCATCGGCAGGACACATGTCAGACTCTATGTCATCAAATAGCATGGAAAACGATTTGCAGCCTAGAGCAGCCACCTGGATATGAGGGGGGGGCGGGGGTTAGGCACATACACTTGTGGAAAACCAAAATAAATTTCGGATGTACATCAAGGATTTACAATAATTATAGCTCAACTATAGGATATGTTATTAGCTCAACTAGGCTTGACAAATATGAACAATAGCGTATGGAAATGTCAGTGCCAAGAGAGTTAACTAGGTGGTGGGCATGCACACGTGAGATCACCTGATCCAGTTTTCTCTTGAGTAATGTGACGTCTTCACAACTAGAGAAGGTGATATCGAGTCCCGGGGCAATGGCGTATATAAACAGTACCCCTCTGTCCCTGCACTCCTGGATGAGCAGGGAGAGAGTGTTGGCCTCCTCCAGGGTGTAAAGGTCACGCCAGTATGCACGATGCTTGTCATCGTCTTTAGGGGCGTACAGGTACACGTTGAGTCCCCACACCGACATACTGTGTGTGTGTGTGGGTGGGGTGTGATGTAGCTACATAGATTATGTACAAACGAATAATTTATATTGTGCTGGCAATAATTATGTCAAATCTCTTTTGCTTTGATGCACAGAAACTACTTATTTATTGCTGTACGCTGTTAAAAATATTACTTACTGAGTGAATAGATCACACCTCTGCTCATGGCTCCATGGTCGTCCATAGAAGCCTGCACACACACAGGGACTAGTCACACACACACAGAGAGCATTGCCTTGCATGCCATGTCCCATATAATTATAATTATAAAAATTAATAATAAAAAAAATAATTATGCATTTAATAATTATTTGTGGATTTGTCATATTTAATAGAGCGAATGCAATAAATCCACAGAAACACATGCAATACTGCACATAAGGCCTGTATCTAAACAGCTACAGTGTAATTAAATAACTTAAAAATACAAGCATAGCCGGCCACAGGCGCTACTGTACATCATGATAATTATGACGTTTGTTACCTTCAACCACTCCACATAGAAATTGTCTTTGACTTCTTGCCGCCATCTGATGTATATCACACACTGTTATCTGTCTACAGACATGTTTATAAGCTTCAACAACAATTTTATTGCACACACGATGCGTAATAAAAATATACCAGCTTCGCTGTCGAGTTGACCTTTGAACCCTTGTCAGACCGGATTGACTACTTTACAATATTTCATTCAAATGTACTGTCTATACTCTTAATTAGAATGACTGTTGAAAATAATGTTTATAACATGAACTTGAGTTTTGTTGGGGATACATACAAGTGACATGCACACACACCATTCATACACATGTGCACATAAAACACGTATGTAATCACAAATAAATCAAGGCAACAGAAAAGTCCTTCCTGGCACTGTAACGCTGATAAACGGTTCAAAAGAGAGTACATATAAAGAGAGCCTTAACATGAAAGAGGTAGAAAAGACAAAGTTACAATAGTAGAAAAACAGTACTAGCTACTCACATCGTTCGTGGTTGATTGTGTTGAGGAGATGGGCGTGATCGGGGCAGGCTGCTGTTGCGTGTAATGATTTGTCATAGAATAAGAAGCACCATTAACGGGACTATACACCATCGAGGGGTACTGTTGTTGGACGTATGTGGGTGTGGTCAATAGCGGCCCCAGCTGTACAAAATACGGTGAACTAGATGCTTGCGGTGAGAGGGGGTGGGCAGGCCAGTTGGCATCCACCCAGTTTCGATACTCGTCAACTTCAGCCGATACTTGAATAATTGAACTAAGAAGCGAGTCACATTTTGGAGTCGGGTTATCTCGAGTCAGCACTAGAGTGTGTAGCCGCAGGAAAGCTTGCTCGAATGATTGCTTCACTTGCCACATGCCGTAGCACCCCCTGCTAGCATTGCCGGCTTTAGGGTCAGTGGGGTCAATAATGAACAACATCGATCGATCATCAGCCAGATCATTTTTGTCGAAGTACGAACCTCCATCCAACACTGTGATACCTGTCTTCATGTAGTTGAAATTTCGGCCATACAACTCGAAAAACTCGATTAGAAGAACTCCTAGATTTGCGTCAGAGTCTGCAGCTTTGTACCTCGGGTGAACTTGCAGAAAGTTGACAATGAGAAGGATGATACTGTACGAACTGATGCCACCATAGAAGACCTCGTTGAGATTACGCTGAGTCAGGAACTGCTTTATCACAAGGGCAAGTTTGGGCAGGGCAGGATACTCGTGAATGAACGATGTTATCATTCTCGCACTTTCGATTCCTGTATCTCGATTAAAACTGATGTCCACTTTGACCTCCGTTACTTTGTCGATGAATCTGATGATTGGAATGCTGGTCTTGTCCAGGACTAGAATACTACCGTCTACAGCAATGTCAGCGGTGACAAAATCCTCTTCAAGCGAGAACAGAGGCAGCTTAGCCCACTGGCCTAGAACAACCAAGTCAATATCACTTGTGGGTAGAAACAAGTTGTTACACACACTTCCAAACACACTCACAACGGCATGAGGCCATCGGTTTTTGATTATATGAGCCACTCGGGTTATAACATCGGCCCTCATCCGGATCTCAGACGGTCGAGGTTTCAGATACTCGTAGCAATCGCTAATCTCCTCATGAAGCCCAGGTGGGTCTCGTGGATAGTCTTTAGTTTTCCACGGTGTACAGGTCTTCGTCGATTCTCCCGAAAGCAGTTTTTTTCTTTTGGACATGCTAGGGATAGTTTGTTCTTGAGCTAGTATACTAGCATCAGTACGTGCCGCTACATCGACACTTCCAAGTGGGAGGTAGTCCGGCTGTGACGTGGTTGTTTCCTCAATTTTGGCCCACGTTTCAGAGGCGGGAGTAATACCTGTATGTCTTACTGATGTTGTGGTGGAGGCCATCTCCTGCAGACAAATCAACATTCAGAAGGTCAACATATGCTTCTGAAACAATGTTTCACTGCTAAGCATACACTTAAAGCGTAATTCGACACAAAACACAACATGTTAATTGGGATGTAATGTATTCTTTTCAAGCAAACCATAGAAAACATGCTCCAATTTACTATGACATTAAATTAACGCTCATGTAAAATCTATAGCACCACTCACGTGTTTGCAGAGGGTAACAACAGAGAGTGGTTGGTAAGTGTTTTTCTATTTAAATAGTTCCTGCAGGAAACAACACAGTAACAGCAGCTACACAACTGACGGCATGCTATATGAGGTACTATCATGGTTAATATAGCAAGGAATCAAAAGCTTTCCAAGTATTCTAACATTCTAGGGATAGCTGAGGCAATGAATATTTAATTTGTTAGAGACAAGTGACCCTTAGTGCAATATTCCCAGAAGGATTTCGCATATTGTTAAGAATAGTCACTGAGAGTACAAAAAATGCAGAGTGTTCTTAGAATTATAAAACCTGACATCACAAACAACGCTGGTTGTGCAATACCTCATAAACATTATTAGGTGTGTCTTGTACAATGTATACACAGGGAACTAGTAACTTCACTGAGAGGGACTTACATTAATGCTTCTAATATATTGTATGTACCAATATTAGCTATAAAATTGATATTATGTACATGATAATAATCAGTAGAATGATTAAATGAACATGTGCTAACAGATAATGGACTAGTTTGCACGTGTGTGTATCTGACTAGCTTGACTAGCTACAACTCACTCTGTGAAGTGATGAAGGTGTGTTTTGGCAGATAGCCGAGTCAGATATGAGAGTTGGTTCAGAGTTGTCTTCAAAAACAGATCAGTAATAGATTTCTCAAACAAAGACTTTCTCTTGATAGCGTGGGTATTTGAACTACGCCCACTGACACACCCTCAGGAGAACCACGCCCCCTTTGTTGTTGTATTCTTATTAAAGCACAGTAGTAATTTACTCAAAGAAGTAGAATTTTCGTGACAGTTTTTGTTTGCTGTTCAGGCCATTGAGATATGAATAGACTACTTAGGGTAGTCACACTACTCATCAAGTTCCTATTCTTCACAATCTGGGGGGCTATACGGGCCTGCATACCAAGATGGTGTTCAAAATCAAGACCTGACTTCAGTGCTGATATTTGCCTTGTTACGGGAGCTGCTCAGGGCCTGGGCCGACAACTCGCTATCAAATTCGCCGAGAGTGGATCTACAATGGTTCTGTGGGACATTGATCAGCAAAAACTAAAGGCAGTGGCCGAGGAAATAACTGAAATGGGTAACGAAGTATTTACAGACGTGGTGGACTGTGGGAACAGACATCAAGTGTACCGGGCTGCCAAGAAGATACAGAAGGATATCGGAGATGTGGCTGTCCTCGTGAACAACGCCGGCCGCCTGTCAGGACAGAAGATATGGGAGAGCTCTGATAAAGCCATCGAGAAGACGTTTCAAGTCAACACTCTTGCTCATTTCTGGGTAAGCCCCTGTCATTATACATTCTACCGTCTTTCTTTTAATTATAGGACCACTCTAATTATACGAAACTTGAATATTTCGCCCATTTATAGCTCCATATAAACTCGTACATGTATAGTAACTAGTGATATCATTTCTATAGTCTAGCGTATGCCAGTTAATGTATAGTACCGCAATCCTAGTAGTTGCATATCACATGACAATCAACTGCCCCCCCCCCCACACACACACAGACAGTGAAGGCGTTCCTTCCCTGGATGATGGAGAACGACTATGGCTATATTGTCCAGATATGTTCTGTGTGTGCGTTTGTGGGTGGTGCCGGACTAACCGATTATTGTGCTTCCAAATCAGCGGCAGTCATGTTTGCAGAGACACTTCGTACAGAGCTAAGAGCAGCCAACAAGACTGGGATCAATGTCACCTGTGTGTGTCCGTCGCATATCGGAGATACGAGGATGTTTGCAGGCGTGAAGACCAGGTTGCAGTGGTTGTTTCGTAGCCTGAGGGCGGAGGACGTGGCTGATCGCACTCTGAGGGCAGTTCAGGACGGGCAGTTCCTTGTGGCTATCCCTAAACTATTCTATGTGTTCATCTTCTTGAAAGGGTGAGGACAGACTTAGACTGCTCACACGACTTTGTTAATACTTATAATTATTATTAGCAAATTTATTGTAGTGGTATTGCTTCAATTATTTTATATCCCCTCATAATATATCCCCCCTCCCCCCCCTCGGCCTCCCCCCCCCACGCAGGTTTCTACCAACTCGAGCTGTTGACTGTATTCAGAGGATAGTTGGAGCAGACGATGCAATAGACAGTAGTCACTCACAGTGACAATTCCACCATGTTTGTATGTATGTGCGTATAATTCTGTTCAATGTCTACTGCATATTTTGTATAATTCCTACACTTCATATTATTATTTGTAAACATTCAATTATCAAAAACTTGTACATTTCAACAACACGACAAAAATTAATTACAACATAATAATTATAATAAGTTAGTTGGAAATTATTGGTCTCTATGATAGAAGAACTTGATTCTGTTGTCTTCACCGGTCGTCATGAGTGCGGCTATTTGGGGGGAGTGGCTGATGTAGTGGACGGTATTGCCATGGTTACTGGGTAGGGGTCCGTGGGGTTGTGCAGTCCGAGCGTCCCAGGAGAGGATCATGTACTGAGGCTTCCTCTCCTCACACATGAGCACTGCACACACATGGACAAACATACAGTTAGTAGATAGATCACAATCGTTACAAAAATGCTCTCAATACGAAACTACAAGCCTAATAATGATGGTCAATTCAGAGTCTTCACTGGAAACATGCAAACTCTCGATAACTCATAGCTAGCTAGACTACTTCACTGGACCATTGCTCCATGTGTGTATATGCTATTATTAGCATTCAGTCTATGGTCCATTGTATACAAGTGTGTGTCATGTGTGTGTCATGTGTGTGTAGTGCAGCTAACCATAGTCCTCTGTGTGGTTGAATATGGCACAGGGACTGAAGAGCACGTTCTTAGACTTGCTGGGCTGATAAGTGTTGAGTGGTCTCCCTGCAAGAATAACACAATTGCTGACCTAAGCCACCATATTGTAGCACTACCAAACAAGTTTAAAGTTAGCTAGGCCTGATTTAAAAAACAAGGCTACTATAATTATGAAAAAGCTACTACCTGTTGACAGTTCCCAGAGAGCAGCGTTCCCATCTTTGCCAGAGGAGAGCACATACTTAGAGTTCTTGCTGAACCTCACCGAGGTCACAGCCTCGCCATTGTGGGCCTTCTTGAATGTGTTGACACAGCGATTGCTCACACCGTCCCAAACCTGTCAGCAGATATCGCAACAGATCAGACATTAATAGACGATACAACAACAGGAAAACGTGGCTAGAAGTCTATAGAAACTGTTAGTTGCACTCGCATTGCAACTGTTTAGCAGTTACAGCTGGAACACAACCACACACACACACACACACACACACACACACACACACACACACACACACACACACACACACACACACACACACACACACACACACACACACACACACACACACACACACACACACACACACACACACACACACACACACACACACACACACACACACACACACACACACACACACACACACACACACACACACACACACACACACACACACACACACACACACACACACACACACACACACACACACACACACACACACACACACACACACACACACACACACACACACACACACACACACACACACACACACACACACACACACACACACACACACACACACAGTTTTACCATAAGCCTCTTGCGGCTACGCCCTGAAGGCCTAACTATTATGCAGACCACACCTTAATAGATCCATCCTCGCTGGCTGTCACATACAATCGCCCTTCAGTAGAATAATGAATCTGCAAATTAGGAAAGAGTTTATTTTCAAGAGAAGAACTTAATAAGAGGTGTGGCTTACGGAAGTGATTCCTTTCGTGTGCTGGTCTCTGGAATCGGACGCCACGTAACAGTTGAGTGAGCTGATGTCATAGAGCCGCACTGTAAATAGAGATGGAGAAATCACGTACTAAACAGTTGAACGTACTGTAGTTCAACAGCCATAACTTGAGTACCGTTGATTCAATGTCAAAAATTTCAGGATTTTCTGAAAGCTTAGAAAAAGACCTTTCAAATGATATGTTTCAATCCAAAATTTCGTCTGGGCCCTAATTTGTCATTTTTCGGCCTTGGACCATGGGCTATAATCCATGGTACGGCTAAATTGGCAAATACTTTTATCTCTCAAATATGAACTTTGATGATACCATTTGAAAGGTCTTTTTCTAAGCTTTCAGAAAATCATAAAATTATTGAAATTGGATCCACGGACTTCAAGTTATGGCAGCTGGAAGAGTCCCCGAACCAAAGATCGTACTGGGAGGAAGTTGAACATCTTTCAACAGCCATAACTTGAGTACCGTTGATCCAATGTCAAACATTTCAGGATTTTCTGAAAGCTTAGAAAAAGACCTTTCAAATGATATGTTTCAATCCAAAATTTCGTCCGGGCCCTAATTTGTCATTTTTCGGCCTTGGACCATGGGCTATAATCCATGGTACGGCTAAATTGGCAAATACTTTTATCTCTCAAATATGAACTTTGATGATACCATTTGAAAGGTCTTTTTCTAAGCTTTCAGAAAATCATAAAATTATTGAAATTGGATCCACGGACTTCAAGTTATGGCAGCTGGAAGAGTCCTCCGAACGATTGACAGCTGCCATGTACACCAATGTATTAGTATGGCTCACGTGTTGACTGAGAGGTGCCAGCCAGTAGGAAGTCCCCTGA